>NW_026440587.1:42500-51685 GCF_025698485.1 Gossypium arboreum
TGTAGCCAAAATTCGTAATAGTAATACGAGCTTCTTTTTTTCCACCAATTGTATATGGCTGCTCGTTGTTATTCATTGTTAATAAAGGAAATAAACGAAAATTTCTGTTAATTATTTTTTGCTCTTCTTTACCCCATAGTTTTATTGAATAGAAAGAGCTACTTTTTTTGCCACTATATTTTGAAATGAACGTTTAAATGTCCTTCAAAAGTAAGTAAATAGATCGAAACATATAAAATGCTGTTAATCCGGCAGTGGACCAAGCTATTATTGCAAAAATCGGTGAATACAACCAACTGTCACTAAGAATTTCATCTTTGGACCAAAAACAAGCAAGGGGTGGAATACCGCAAAGAGAAAGTGTACCTACTAAAAAAGCAATTTGGGTAACGGGCACGTGCTTTCTTAAACCGCCCATAAAAACCATATTCTGGCTTTTCTCTGGAGAATATCCAACAATAGCTTCCATGGAATGAATAATCGATCCGGATGCTAAAAACAACAACGCTTTCGAATAAGCATGAGTAATCAAATGAAATAAAGCGGCTCGATAAGACCCCATACCTAGAGCTAACATCATATAACCCAGTTGGGACATTGTAGAATAGGCTAAACCCCTCTTAATATCGTTTTGAGCAAGGGCTAAAGTAGCCCCTAATAATACCGTTATTATACCTATCAAAGATATTAGATTCATTATGTAAGGTATAACTATAAAAAAGAGAAGCAGGCGGGCTACAAGAAAAATTCCCGCAGCTACCATAGTGGCAGCATGTATAAGAGCCGAAATAGGAGTAGGCCCCTCCATGGCATCAGGTAACCATACATGAAGAGGAAATTGAGCAGATTTAGCAACTGCGCCGGCAAATAATAAAGAGGCACATAAAGTAACAAATAAAAAATGAACCTCATTATTATAAATCAAGTTATTAAATATTTCGAACAAATCTTGAAATTCAGAAACTTCCGTTATCCAATAAAAACCTAAGATTCCTAATAATAAACCAAAATCGCCTATCCGATTAAGTTACAAACGCTTTTGACAAGCGTTTGCCGCAGCAAGTCGTGTGAACCAAAACCTATTAATAGATAAGAACACATTCAACTAATTCCCAAAAAATATAAATTTGTATCAAATTACAACTAGTAACTAATCCCAACATTGAAGTATTGAACAAACTCATATAAGCAAAAATCTCAAATATCCTTCATCATAGGACATATAATTGTCACTATAAATAAGAACAAAAATTCCAACAGTAGTGATTAATATTGACATAATAGAGGTAAGTGAATCAATAAAGTAGCCAAACTCGAAAGAAAAATCATTATTGATGGTCAAGACCATACATATTGATAGATAGAACTTCCATTTATTTGCTGAATAGACAGATCGAGCGAAAAAAATCATAACTATACTTAACAATAAAATATTGGGAAAAGCCCACATACGACGAAGATTTTTGTTGCCGTCGGAAAAGTAGAGTCCATTCCTATTAAAATAGGAATGGGAAGTAAAACTAAAGGTATGATCCATGAATATTGATCTGCATGCTCCATAAAAACTTTTTTGTTATTCTTTCTTAATTAATCGTTTCTGATTCACCGGCTCTTATCTCTTTTGATTGAAAAGGAGCAATAAAATGATTGAAAAGAGCAATAAAAAATCGAGAGAAGTTACAAAGTTAACTGGAATTTTCTATTCTTAATTTTTAATCTTTCGTAACTATTTCAAAAATATTCAAATTTCGAAGTTAAGTAATCAAATGATCTCGCCGAGTTACTATAATGAAAAACAAAAGAATTCTTTTTCATTATAGTAATATTTCTGAAAATATCAATTATTATTTATTATTACATATTACAATAATTTCTATTTACAATAAGTTAGATACATCGATCAAAATATAAGAATTCCCCCAAAAAGTATGATATAAATCATAGAATGTCCTAGAACTTAAAAAGAAAAACGAATTATTTGAGTTTGTTTATTCGAACTTATTAACTAGTTCATTTTCATCGCGGAACTGATTGATTGTCTTCCTACAATAAATGAACCTTTTCTTGTAGGAAAGACTATCCGATATTTTCTTTATATTTACATAATTAAAGAAAAATGACTATTAATATAATAAAATATTCTTTTTTTTCAAAATTATGTATCCTTTAACAGATTAACTACTGAGTCTCATTCGAATTTGGTTGAAAATGAAAATTAGGCATACCCTCTCTTCAAGCGACCAATTTATGGAAAAAATAAAATTCAAGTTTGCATAGGTAGATAAAATGGGTTTTACACTTTTTATTTTGATGTAGGTTTCATGTATAAATGGAGATGTATAAATTATAAATGTAAGACAACAAAAAACTGGGCGTAGTATAGAAAAAGAAAAGACTTTTTGTGTTTTTTGATTTCATCAATTCGATTTATATATCATAATAGATATAGATCCTATTCTATCCTATAGATTTGAATGGAGATATAAAAAAAGAAAGGTACCAATAAATTAAATACAAATTCTTCTTTTTTTCTGGATAGTGTATGGAATATAAATAAAAAAGGGTTATATCATATTGTTTTTTTGTTCTAGAATAGAGAAGCATTTTGTACGATTTTCCCATCTCTATTCATTTTTAGCCATGAATTTGTATTGTGGTATATATATAATTATAATATAATTTATAAAATCTATAGGAATAGATAAATAATGACATCAAAAGACCGATCGTTTTTGTTTAAAAATAGATGTCTTTGACATCCAACTATAGCACTGAGTAACTTTTTTGAATGGCGGTTCCAAAAAACGTGCTTCTACATCAAAAAAGCGTATTCGAAAAATGTTTGGAAAAAGAAAGGATATTAGGGGCGGCTTGCAAGCTTTTTCATTAGCCAAATCTCTTTCTACAGGGAATTCAAAGTTTTTTGTACGCCATAAATTTAGATAATCTGATTGGTTTTAACTCGAATAGGATACAAGAACTTTTTGATTTTGAATATCTTTTTTCATTTCAGGGGAGGATTCTTATTTTCCCATGTTAGCATTGTTATGTTAGTGTTATAATAATTTGTTATTTTTTATTCAATTTATAATAATAAATAATTAAATAATAGAATATAATAGAATAAAATTTTTTTCTATTTATACTATAGCGGATCATAGACACATATATATAAAACTTTAACTGGATTATGAAACTAACCCGTGAAGTTTCAAATTTTGTAACTTTATGAATCATTATTTCTCTGAATTACTATATCTCCTTCCCCTGTTTTCAACCCAATGGAAAACCCTTTTCTAATTTAGTGGATATACAAATAATGTATCAATTTGAAGTGATCTAAAGAAATCCTATGTTTGTATAAGAAAATGTAAGAAAATAAATCAAGACATATTTTAGAATTCGAAATACTTTTTGAAGTATGGTACAATTATGACAGAATCGAAACGCTTTTTATATAACGTAACAATTTAACCAATATCTAGTTGGTTTGATAAATCCTTAAAACAAACGCAAAATGCTAACGATTAATACAAAATTACATAAATCTTTTGAAATCGTTGGGTGTGGTGCTGAAATTGTGATCTCTAAAATCATATTTTTCATTCATTTATTCAGTCAATTAATAAGCATTTTTTATAGTTTTTATAGATTCATAAAAATCATACAAAGAATGAAAATGAATCATTAAAAATGAAAATGATAAAGAACCCTTTTTGTTTTGTTGAATTTTATCTATGAATTGAAGTTACAACTAGTTAGTTTAGTTCCAATAAAGGAGTTCTCTTTTAGGAAAACACAAACTAAAAATCTCTATTGACGACCTAATTAAATAGAAAGGATAATTAAATAAATAAAATGATACAATAAATACTAAAGATTCCTTTTGAACCTTCAAATTGCTATTTCAACGAGTTGTTATTTATCAATAAAAATTAAATGCTTCCTAACAAATTTGACATTTTACATTGAATTGACCCTTCACCTTCAATCTCGACGATTGACTAAAAATGGGTTATTATGATTTCGAGCAAGCCGCTATGGTGAAATCAGTGACACGCTGCTCTTAGGAAGCAGTGCTAGAGCATCTCGGTTCGAGTCCGAGTGGCGGCATAGTATCTTCTAAAGAGATAGAATAAGTCCTATAATGAAAATGAATTTCATTCCTGATTTCCATTCCATAAATCTTGAAACCAGGCTTTTTCATAATTTTTATGATTTTTCAACTTTAGAGCATATATTAACTCATATATCTTTTCAGTCGTTTCAATTGTAATTACAATTCATTTTTAACCTTATTCTTATTAGTAGATGAAGTCGTAGGACTATATGATTCATCAGAAAAGGCATGATAGTCACCTTTTCTGTATAACAGGATTATTAGTCACTCGTTGGATTTATTCAGGACATTTCCATTAAGTGATTTATATGAATCATTAATCTTTCTTTCATGGGTTTCTCCTTATTCATATGGTTTCCTATTTAAAATTTAAAAGCGCAAAAAATAATTTAAGTGCAATAACCGCACAATATTTTACCCAAAGCTTTGCCACTTCAGTCTTTTAACCAAAATGCATCAATCTGCAATATTAGCACCTGCTCTCAATCCCAGTGGTTAATGATGCACGTAAGTATGATGATTAGGCTATACAGCTCTTTTATGTGGATCATTATTATCAGTAGCTCTTCTAGTCATTACATTTCGAAAGGCCATAAAGATTATTGGTGAAAACAATAATTTTTCATTTTCGTTGGGAAAATCAATACATGAATGAAAGAAGCAATGTTTTACTAAACACTTATTTTCTTTCTTCTAAAAATTATTAATATCAATTGACTCAACAATTGGATCGTTGGAGTTATCATATTATTAGTCTCAGGTTTATCTTTTAACCATAGGAATTCTTTCAGGAGCCATGGGCTAATGAGGCGTGGGATCATATTGAATTGGGACCCCAGGAAACTTGGGCGTTTATTACTTGGACCGTATTCGCGATTTATTTCCATACCCGAACAAATTTGGAAGGTGTAAATTCCGCACTTGTGGCTTCTAGGATTTCTTATAATTTGGATATGCTATTTTGGGGTCAATCTATTAGGAATAGGTTTACATAGTTATGGTTCATTTACATTAAATTAACATCTAATTGAATTGAATAAAGAGGCTAGGCCTAACAAATACTAACACAGGACAGCGTATATATTATATATAAGTATAAGAAAACTTATTGTAAGCTGTCAAGAACCTTTTGAATCGCTCTACTTGATTCAAAGGTTCTAACAAAAACAAAGATGTCTGATTAAAATTCAATTTAATGCTTTTACCTTTTTACTTAACAAACTTAAGAAAAAAGACTTCTTTTTCTTTTTCATTGTACAACGACCAATTTAAAAACCATAGGATTTGATTTTTTTATTCATGAAAACTATCTATAAAAATAATTATATAGAATAGTTTCGACTTTCTCACCTGATAATGAGAGAACGAAATCCGGATAAATACCAATACCTATTACTGGTAGAAAGATAGAGATCGAAACAAATAACTCTCGTGGTCAGAATCAAAAAATAAGAACTTGGAGCATTAAATAGCTTGTATCCATAGAACATTTGACGTGACATAGATAATGAATAAATAGGAGTTAATATCATTCCAATTGCCATTACGAAAGTAATTAGTATTTTGGCATTAAAAATATTTTTGCTGGTAATTATTCCAAAAAGACTATCAATTCTGCAACAAAACCACTCATGCCCGGTAATGCAAGAAATATGGATAAGATACTGAACATCGTAAATATTTTGGAATCAGAACGGCCATTCCGCCCATTTCGTCGAGATAAACAAGACGCATTCTATCATAACTCGTTCCTGCCAAGAAAAAATTGCAGCACCGATAAAGCCATGAGATATTATTTGTAAAATAGCTCCGTTGAGTCCCGTATCAGTTATCGAACCAATTCCTATAATTATGAAACCCATATGAGATACGGAGAATATAGGCTATTCTTTTTTAAATTCCGTTGACCAAGAGATGTTGAAGCTGCATAAATTATTTGCATTGTACCCTATTATCAACCAGGAGAAAATATGGAATGCGCATGGGTAATAATTTATTGAACTAATCCATATGCTCCCATTTTAATAAAATTCGGCTAGAAGCATACAAGTACTGTAATGGGCCTCCCCGTGGGTATCCGGTAACCACGTATGTAAGGGTATAATCGGCGATTTGACAGCAAAAGCAATAAGAAATCAATATAGAATATTATTTCCAGTGCGACAGGATAGGATTGATTAGCTAATGTTTCAAAATTTAATGTTGGTTCATTAGAACCGTATAAACCGGACCAAAACTCCTATTAATAGAAAAACGGAACCCCCTGCGGTGTACAAAATAAATTTTGTAGCCAGTACAGACGTTCTTTCCCCACATGGATAGAAGTAGATAAACAGGAATTAATTCGAACTCCCATGATGAAAAAAAGTAAAAGGTCTCGAGAAGAAAATGATCCTATTTGACCACTGTACATTGCTAGCATCAGGAAATGAAATAATCGCGAATCTCGAGTAACTGGCCAAGCCATAAAGTCGCTAAAGTGGTGATAAATCCTGTCAGTAAAATGGGCCTATAGAAGTCCATCTATTCCCAATCTCAGTAAAATCAAAAAATTTATCCATTTATAATCTTCCGCCAGCTGGATTAATGGATCGTCAATCGGAAATGATAACAAAATGCATAGGTTGTTAGAAGGTTCGAGAATGCATATACATATTGTATACCCTTAATTAGCTTATTTCCTTTATGAGGAAGAAAGAAAAGTAAAGAACCTGCAGATATTGGTAAAAATACAATTATTGTTAACCAAGGAAAATAATTCGTGGTAAAGACAAGATACACTTGGACCAGAAAACCCGTGCTCAAAAGGTTTTTTGAGCACAGGTTTTCAATAAAAAATCAAATGGATTCAAAATGTATTCAACTAGGGTTTTCTGGACCGTATCAATAAGCTAGACCCATACTTCGAGTTGTTTCATGCCATAAATAAACTCGACGCTCAAGAAATCCGTTGGACAAGCGGATTCACATCTCTTACAACCAACACAATCTTCTGTTCTTGGGCGGAAGCAATTTTGTAGCTTTTCCATCCCAAGGTATCATTTCTAACACATCGGTGGGGCAGGCTCAGACATTAGTACACCCAATACATGTATCATAAATTTTTACTGAATGTGACATGGGATCTATAAATTTTGAACATCATAAAATTTCAATCTAGTAAACTTGTAAATAAATATAGTTAAACACCAGATGAATCAACGATTTAGAAATTTTCTAATCAATTTCCTGGGATCAACTCATAAGAAGGACCAAGATACTTTGATTTCTTACGTTTTCGAAAACATGATGAGATTCAACATATTGTACATGCTAATTCAAATTGGTGAATCTTATAATTTAATATTATTAATATTATTCAACAAAGTTGATTGATTGATACGCGTTGATTTTCTGTTACGATAAATCGAGGACACAATAGCTGATCAATAGCTGCTTCAGCGGCTGCAATAGCTATAACAAAAATTGAGAAAATATTTCCTTTAATTGCCGACTATCAAAAATCAGAAAATGTTACAAAATTTATATTAACCGCATTCAGTATAAGTTCAAAGACATAAGGCCCTAACCATATTTCGACTCGTGATCAATCCATAAATACCGATAGAAAATAAATAGGCACTCAAAACAAGTATATGTTCGAGCATCATTGACCAACTCCTTATCAATTTCGATTCATTATTAATATGAACAATAATTCAACAGATTTGATTGACTAGAGTATAACAAAAAAAGAATCTATTGAAATATATCGAATCAACGAATTTCTATTTTATACGAGCAATATTCAAATAGAATTCAAAGAAAATGGATGCGATAAGACAGAAAAAACAGAAAAGGTTTCATTTTGATTGCTATTCCTAGTTAGAAAGATTTATTACTGACGAGCCACAGCAATTGCACCTATCAAAGCAACTAAAAAATTATTGAAATGAATTCAAATGGAAGAAAAAATCGGTTTGCTAAATGAATTCCAATTTGTTGACTATTACTTATCAAATCTTGTTCTATAATTTGATTTGATCTTGTAGTCCAAATAATCCCGTACCATGATGTATCTAATATAGTAGTAATTAGAAACAAGAATACTTGTACAAACCAACGAAGTAAGGCCATTCCCAATGGTCCACAGATTAAAATCTTTATAATATTCTGAACCATTCATGAACATCACAGCAAATAGGATTAAAACATTTATGGCTCCATAAATATAAGGAGCTGGGCAGCAGCTACAAAATGAAATTTGAGAGAATATAAAATAAGGATATACAAACAGAACCAATCCCAATGAAAAGGCAGAATAAATTGGATTGGTAAGTAATACACTCCAGGCCTCTAATATAAGACCCGATCCCAGAAAAACTAAAAGAAAATCGTGTATTGGTCCAGGCAAATCCATTCTGTAAAATAAGAATAAATAAATCGAAATGCTTTTCATGATCTTATTGACCCGACCAGAATTTTTTATGATACGTTCCTAATTGAATAAAATCCTAATCTATTAGGCGTGAATTGCTCTAAGCACATTATTGGATAGTTTCGTTTTGATTCTTTTTGTTCAAAAGAAAAGGGTATTTGTTTTTTGAAACTATATATTTCAAAATAATTACGAATATATTAATATATTTTAATTTTCAATAAAAGGAATCGAAATTCTTATCAACCTGTTAATTTGTAATTGAATTTTTATTTATTGAAAGGCCTCATTCTTTTTTAATTCAAACCAAACAGTCTTTTAACTTAAACCAAAACGGAACCTTAAAAGAATGAATGGGAAATTTCTCTTTACTTTAATAGAACAGGAGGTTTACTTACTGAGTTTTCTTTGAATTGAATTCAAAATTGTTCGAATTGTATAATCGTCAATTACTGACATTGTAAACGGCCCAAAGCAATTTGATTATAATTCAATTCGTGACGGTCGTAAGTAGAAAGTTCATATTCTTCAGTCATTGATAAACAATTTGTTGGACAATACTCAACGCAGTTACCACAAATACAAATTCCGAAATCAATACTGTAATTAAGCAATCGTTTTTCGAATATCCGTTTCAAATTTCCAATC
>NW_026440588.1:0-15000 GCF_025698485.1 Gossypium arboreum
GTTACGGTCAACCAAAACAAAATACTTTTTCTTGGTAGGTGTGATCCGTTGGACATAGATCCATTTTTTCAATTTTTTTGATTCCTTAGAGTTTGTTTTGCCCGTTCCTGGTGGTATCAAGATGCCACTGTGTCGAGATATCTTATCTCTTTCTCCGGGAAAATAGATATTACCACGAAAAAATTTTCAGTTCAATCCTTTTTTTCTTTCCTCGGACCAATCCGCCCACTTGGCTTCTTGTATTTAAAGTGATTGGGGTATCTACTCAATGATACTATTGTTCCGTACCATTATGGAAGAAGATTCGGATAAAATATGCACTTCCTCAGGAATGAAAAAAATCGATCTACTTTCATTTGGTATTTTGGCTTAACCTTTTTGACTCCTCGATACTCAATCACATCCTCCCTTTTGACGATTGAATGCGCCCCTAGAGTCCCATATTTAGTAATTCCTGAACTCTTTCTTCTGTATCGAGGATCGTCAAAAAAAGCAAGAATACTTTTTCTACGGAAAATACCATTTATGGGTATTTCCATCGAGATACCGGAATGGGAATGTAGCATTAGTTCTTTCTCTTGGTCTTGAATCAATTGAAATGGAATAATAAATCTATTTCTTCGTCTCTTTGCCAATAAATCAGCATTCTCGTGGAGAATAGCAGAATATATGAAATCACAATGCCCAGTACCTATTATTCGATTCAATTCTGAATAATCGTAAATCCTCTCTTCTTTTTATCCGAAAATCCGAACTAAATAAGTTGTGTCTCACTTGATCATTATTCACTGAGAATCTAGAAATATATCTTCGTTCGGCAGAAAGATAATGAATGTTTATTTGATCTTGATCCTTGTGGAGCGAAAAAGGAACTACACTGAATTTGTACGAACCCCCTGATAATATCCACAAATGGCTTGTTTTTGGTAAGAGATGGACATTACTATATGTAAATTCGGGCGAATGGTACACATCAGTACTCAGTGCATTTCCCCTCTGAGTCAGAATAAATATGTTTTCGAACCCTCTCTTTCAAATTTAAAGTGTATGTTCCGCGCGAATCTCAGCAATCACTTGTTCTGATTCTACATATTGATCGTTTTGAACTAAAGAAAACTTTTTGGTGGAATAGTCACCTTATGTATAATATCTTCACTCTCAATAATTACATACAAGTCCCGATAACATAAAAAAGCAGGATGCCCGTGACGTGTGCGTGTAGGATGAACCAAATCCTCATTGAATTTTATTTTTCCATTAAAGGGGCTCGGACATGTTCTGCAGTACCCCTGTAAATACTCCGCCGGTATGAAAAGTTCTTAATGTTAGTTGCGTTCCCGGTTCTCCAATGGATTGCCCCGCAATAATACCTACAGCTTCTCCCAATTCAACCAGGTCACCATGAGTGGGGCTCCGACCATAACATAATCGACAAATCCAAGATGTACTCCTACAAGTAAAGGGAGTTCGAATAGATATTGGTTGTGTTCGAAAGGCTCTGAATCGATCGACAAGCCCAAGCCCAATATCTTGATTTCGAATGGCAATGCACCGCGGACCCATATATATATCGTCCGCTAATACACGACCAATTAATGTTTGGATAAAAATTCTTTCCGGAAGCGTCCTCTTTTGAGGACTCACAGAAATCCCTCGGGTGGTGCCACAATCTGTTCTACGTACAACAATGTGTTGAACTACTTCAACAAGTCTGCGCGTAAGATATCCAGCATCTGATGTTCGTACGGCGGTATCCACAACCCCTTTTCGGGCTCCGTAGCAAAAATGATATATTCTGTTAAAGACAGTCCTTCGCGTAAATTGCTTTGAATGGGTAAATCGATCATTTGTCCTTGGGGATCCGACATTAATCCTCTCATACCTACTAATTGGTGCACTTGAGATGCATTTCCTCTAGCTCCTGAAAAGACATTATATGGACTGGGTTAAACAGGTCAGTCATCCTAAAATTAGGATTCATTTCTTGTCGCAAATATTCACTTGTAGCATACCATATCTCAATTGATTGGCGTAATTTTCTACCGCGTGTACATTCCCAAAATGATGGTGTTTTCAAAATCAAACTTTGTTGTTCAGCATCTTGGACTAGCCATCCCTTAGAAGGTATCGTTAAAAGATCATCAATTCCTAATGAAATGGATGTAGCAGTGGCTTGCTGGAAACCCGAGCTTTTACTTGATCCAGGATGTGTGATGTATATATTCGAAGTGATCTATTAATCTGCTAATAAGTCGTTTAATGGCAGTTCCATCTATCACTTTATTGTGAAATACCAGATTGGCCCGTTCTGCCATAAATACCCCTTATTCCGCTGAGTGGACTTCGCCAATGGGTTTGAGTCAATGATTGGAAAACTTCCTTTTCTCGATCTTGATTTTGGTGAAAGTCGGGTCAGGAACTGGGTCCTAGTTGAACCGGAGAGACCCGAATTCATATTGGTGTCATAAATTTTTAGCTTAGATACCATATGATTGGGTATCATATAGTGAGCCCGAAAAAACCCTTGTATAGCTTCTTCGATTTCTCGGTAAAGAAATATGACCAACAATGGTTCGAATGTATATACAAAATTTTTTTTAAACTTCTTACTATTAGATAATGTCCATAAATCTCATGATAGGTACCGAAGATTCATAGTGAACTTCGATGGGAGCTTCTCTTGAAGCAATAACGCATTGCTCTAGTCGCCACCGGAGCCACGGACTATCTAAATTGATTCTTTTCTGCCTATAGCTCAATCGCATCATAGGAATTACAAAAAAGGCCCTTGTAGACTTATAGTTATTATCGTCAATTCTTTCATTTTGATAGCTTTTCGATTCCATGGATTATACCTATTCGCACAAATACCTCGACGATTCCCACTCGTTAATACATAGAGCCCAATAAGCATATCTTGGTAGGTACGGAAATGGGATCCCCAATAGCTGGAACAAGAGATTCATATGAGAAAACATAAGTAAACGAGCCTCGCTTGCGCCTCTAAAGATAAAGGTACATGAACTGCCATTTGATCCCCATCGTCTGCATTGAATCCCACAAACTAATGGATGTAAACAAATAGCGCGTCCTTCCACTAAAATAGGTTGGAATGCCTGTATACCTAATCTATGCAGAGTAGGCGCTCTATTCAACAATACAGGATGTCCCCGCATAACTTCTTGCAGTATTTCCCCTACAATCGGCCCTTTTCCAATTTTACTCTTAGCAACTCCTATGTTCGGAGCAAGATGTTGTCTAATTAGACCGATTACAAATGTCTGGAAAAGCTCTATTGCTATTTCGCGAGGCAATCCACAGCGATGTAATGAAAGTGAGGGCCAACAACAATGACAGAACGTCCCGAATAATCGACTCGTTTGCCAAGCAAAGTCTCAAATCTTCCTCTTGCCTTCAATTACATCTGAAACGACTTGTAAACCTTAATGACCGTCCCTCATTGGTTGTCCGCGGTTCCATTATCAAGAGTGTATCCACGGCTTCTTGTACCAATTTTCTGACACATTACTAATTCCCCTGGCGTAGATCTACTTGTTGTTAATAGATCGGTAGAGTATTATTTCGATAGATAACTCTTCTATAGAGTTCATTAATATCGAACTCATTAGTTTCCCCATCTATCTGAATGATCGGTCTCAACTCGGGAGGAAGAACCGGTAATAGACATAAAACCATCCATTCTGGTTCTATATTTGTTCGAATAAAATGCTTAGCCAATTCCATGCGTCTAACCAAAAATCCTTTCTTCTTCAATTTTCGATCTTCCCATTCATTACCCGTGAGGCCTTCTTCTCCTAATTCTTTCCATTCTACCGAATAATCGATAAAATTCGCAAATCTAGATCGGCTAATTGTTCTCGAATAGCACCTGCTCCGGTAGAAATTTCGCGACTTCGAAATGTATCGAAACCTTGGGTAGTAAAAAAAAGTGGGATACTGTATTTCCAGGATTGAATTTCATATTCGAATGAACCTCGTAATCGTAAGAAAGTAGGTTTTTTTAGCGATGGGCTAGCAAAAGAAAAATTAGGATGGGGCCTGCAGGATCCCCCCTCAAAATCGGACATGAGGTTTCCTCTCATCCGGCTCAATAGTTACACAAATAAAGATAAAGTAAGGGTTCTCGCTTTCAAATTCTAGAACCCCCAAAAGGTCTACTCTTTACTCAAGTTCAAGAAACATTTCATTGATTGATTCTTCTTTTATTGATTTAGATTTTCTTAATTCTTTATTCAATTCAAAATTAGGACATAAATGAAATGTGAAATTCTTCGATAGTCTACTTCCCTCGAATGCTGAATCCTCTTAAATTAAAGGAGTGTCATAAGGGTTTACTTGTCTGTGCCCTTCCATTCGATCTCTTAGGTCCTGCGGTACCTCGACGATTATACCACGATGCCCAACTTAAAGCCTAAGCCTATATGCGATGTATAGACTCCTGCAACCATGACATATTTGTTTCCTTGAACATAATTTCATTTCTTTCTAAAGAACTAAAAGAAATGAGAACGGTTAATTCCACAAAAAGAGTCTTTTCACGGTACAACTCAAAATTCCTAGTTATTTATTTTTACTGACTCGACCATAGACCAATTCCCTTTTTATTTGGGAGTATTGAATACGCCCATAATTCTGAGCTTCATGTTACTCTTCCCAAGAGACATGTCAGATCAGGGCATCCCAATTCGATTGAATGGGATGACAGTTTCTCATTCTAATCTGTAAAATAATAATTTCGATCAAATCACATCGCAGTATACTAGACCCTCTAATTCTTTAAGAGGTTTGTCTAAAAGATTGCGATATATAACAGGAAGACGTTTCAAATACCATACATGAGTTACTGGACATGCCAGCCTTATGTATCCCATTTGATATCTTCGTATCCGAGAATCAACAAATTCAACTCACATTGTTCACAAAATTTAGGCCTCCTTTTGATTTCCAATTACTCGATAATTTCCTGGCGCAAATTCCACTTTTATAGGTCCAAAATTCTTTCACAAAATAATCCATCCTTTTCCGGTTTATTGGTTTTGTATTAGAAAGTATAGGGTTTGTCACCTCTCAACGGTTTCTCCATTAGGTAGGATTTTCTTGGCCCAAGCACTTATTTGTTGGGAGAAACTGATCCAATTCAGGTTGTTGATGTTTATATCGATCATAGAAGAAAAATTCTGATTCATTCCGATTAAGCTTCCTTCCTATTAATCTGGAGTTCTTCTCAGATACAAGAAATGATTCAGTTCAGAGCCAAAGATCGTAATTCTCGGACGAGCAATCGAAAAGATTCTGGAGCATCTTCGGGTTTAGGTATTGTTCCTCAATGATCGTAGTCCCAAGTACTTGGCGAGCTCTAATATGATCAGATTTATAAATGGCATTTCTTGTAAAATATAGCAACACCAAATCCCCTCTAGAGCCCAAACCTCCATTTCTCTACCCGTTGTCCTCCTTGCTTGGACCTTCCTCTAAGTGGTTGTGTAACAAGTGCATAATGTCCTGGAACGCCCATGTATTTTATCAACTTGATGAATTAATTTCAAGATATAAGGTTTCCCTATTATAACAGGTTGTTGCTCAAAGGGCCTCCGTTCTTCCATCAAATATTCGGCTTTTCCTGGATATTCGGGTTCAAATACCCATGGATTCGCTGTTTGCTTACTGGCTTGATATATTCGGAAAACACTAGTTTTCTCGAAGCCTCTTGTTCATATCTCTCATCAAATGGTGCTATTCGATAATGTCTATCTAGTAGACTCCTGCTAACAAGCAGCATTCAAATAGCTGTCCTACATTCATTCGTGAAGGTACTCCTAATGGGTTGAAGACCATATCAACAGGTCTTCCGTCTTGCAAATAAGGCATATCCTGTCTAGGTAAAATTTTGAAATGATCCTTTATTTCCATGCCTTCCGGCTACTTTATCGCCTACTTTGATTTCGCGTTTCTGTGAAATATAGACACGAATCGTTTCCGGATTATAACTAGAACCCCTTTTTCTGGACCCATCTCATCGATGACTCGACCCTCCACCTATAGGTAATTTTAGACAGGTTTCCTTTGAGTGGATACCTGAATCCCAAATATGGCCGTAATAATCTATCTTCTGGAGCATACATGATTCTTTCGCCACCTGAGGCGTTAATTTACCTACTAAAATATCATGTCTCCACCAAGATCCCAATCACAATTCCATTTTGTCTAAATTGCGGAGTAAATGGGCTTCTAGGTGCGGTATTTCGTTAGTGATTCTTTCAGGACCTTGGCTTGTCACATGAGTCTGAATTTCATATTTTCGTATGTGAAAAGTATAAATATCTTCATATACTAGACGCTCGCTAATGAGTACCCATCCTCAAAATTGTAACCTTCCCATGGCATATAGCTACTAGTACGTTTTGCCCAAGCAGAGTTCGCCACCAACCGTAGCGGCACCGTCCGCTAAAATTTGCCCCTTTTTAATGCATTTACCCCGCCGAACCCGGGCAGTTTGATGCATACAAGTATTTTTGTTGGAACGTTGATACATAACTAATGGAATGCCTAGAGCATCTCCATTGCCCGATAAAATAATCTTGTCAGTATCGGTGGAAATGATCTTTCCCTCGTGATCGGCTATAGCGGGAACTCCTGAATCTAGAGCCACTGGCGTTCAACCCAGTTCAACAATGCACTTCTCGGAACGAAAGCGGAACTGCTTGGCGTTGCATATTAGAACTCATTAAAGCCCGATTCGCGTCATTATGCTCGATAAAAGGAATGAGGGCTCAATGAAAAATATTGAAAAGGAAAAATACCGAAGATGAACTTGTTCCCATGCAATAGTCAGGAATTCTTGGCGGTATCGAGCCGGAACAACCTGTTCTTCCTGAATACCTGATTCAAGGCCAAGAATTTCCTGCCGCTACCATATAATATTCATCTCGACTTGGGGATAAATAAAGCATCTGTGCTTTTGATCTCTCAAGATTTTATAAAATGGACTTTCTAGAGACCCCCAATGACCAATCCTGGCATGAATTGCTAAGGATCGATAAGTCAACATTGATCCTTCAGACGTGTCAATTGGGCAAATGCGTCCATAGTGACTAGGATGGATATCTCGTATCCGAAAATTAGCAGTTCGCCAGTCAATCCTCCGGGGCCCAAATAACTCAATTTTCTCCCATGCACTATTTGTGTCAATGGATTTGTTCGATCAAAACTTGAGACAATGGGTGTAATCCGAAAAGGATTCATAAGTGGTTTTAATGGAGTCAAGTTACAAATTCTGAGGAGTCGGTATCAATTTATGCCTAATTGCTCACATATAGTTCCTCTAACTACATTTCTAAACGAACCAGAGCCAATCCGAATTGATCTTGTAGAGATCCTTCTACAGAACAATACGCTTATTTTTCAAATGATTCATATCGTCAAGTGTACCCATTCAAATTTCATTCCAATCAAACGATCCGCAGCTGCCAATATATCTCATATTAACAAAATGTATTGTTCTGAGGTATATTAGATTCAATCTCTAGTTCATATTTCGTCGACCAATCCTTCCTAATTCACATCTTTGCTGAAAATTTCTTTTGTAATTCCTTACACAAGGATTCAGAAAATACCGGATCCCCCTACACAAGAAAATTGTTGATAAAACTCCAAATGGCATTTTCTTTTGACCCAATTTTTTTTTTATCGGTCAGGAAAGACAAGAAAATCTCAGGGTAGCAAACATTCTCTAGAATTTCTCTTAGATTCGAACCCATAGCTGATGATAGAACTAGAATAGATATTTTCTGTTTCCTACTTACGAGCCCATATCCTTTTCTATCAATCTCTAATTCTAACCTCCTCCCCAATCTGATATTATGGTACCAGTATAGACCGAAATTCCGTTATGATCAATTCTGATCGATAATAGATGCAGGGGCTTTGCAATATTTGATTGATCACAATTCTGTATATTCCATTTACTATAGAAGTTCCGGGAGTTCATTAAAGAATGTTTCAATAAAATTGTTTGTTCTTGCATATCCTTACTGGTTTTCCAAATTAATCCTGCGGATACATATAATTCAGAAGAATATGTGAGTGATTCATATACAGCATCCCTTTCTTTATCAACGGTTCCACCAATTGATATGTTTCCAAATAATTGAAATTCAATTTCTTGCTCTGTATCTTCAATTTTGGAAACTTATAAGTTCTTCTGTAAGCCCCGATCCATGAACCCACAAATCCTTCAAATTGTATCTGATTCAACCCAGGTATTGTAGACATTTCCCATTTTCATCCCCGAGCATTTTGAATTTCCCATTTCTCAAAAATCCCATTCTTTTTCATTCTTCATCGAATCTACGAATCGATCTAATAATGATGGAATTGAATTTCTATTCTGTTTACTGAATCACATGAAATTTTATCTAACTCCATATACCATATAATATATGTGGAATGTATGAAATATGAAATGCGTATGAACGGAAGAAGAAAATTATACTCAAATTTTAATTTATATTTATAACAAACAGATACAGAAAAAAATTGATAAATGCCATTTAGCCGCATGGAGTTTTTGTTTTGTATAGAATATAAAAAAATAATTCAATTTCTACCATTATTATGATATTACATATTCAATCCGATTGAATACCAGAAAAATGAAAGGAATTCCTGATTTGATCTGTTCGTTGAGATAAAGACAAAATAATCATAAAATATATATATAGGAGAGAGTTGATTTTCTAGCGCTTAATTTTTCATGGACTCCATTGTTCAAAAAACGATTCGCAGAGAAGATAGATGTTTTTACCCACTTTTTAGTTTTTATTTTTAGTAGAATATTTAGAATATGATTGAAGTGCGTACGAAAAGGCTTCTATTTATTAAACAGGTGCAGATATAGCATTTCTATTTATATGTCTTTCTTTTATTCCATTATAACGCTCTAATGGAACAAGACATGGCGTGCTCTATCAAAATTCTATTTTTCTTTTATTTAATCTATTCAATGAAAAATTGAAACACGATAATTTCTTGCTGATTCCCTATGGACATCATATCTAGATAGATAAAATACCTCATTAGATAACTATAACAACAACTTATGCTCTGGGGTTTACATAGACTGATAATTGCTGTTATATTATTATAATATACTTGAAATTAAGAAAGTTTTTTTATTGAAAAAAAATCAATTTAGTTATGTATCAGTTTTATTTTCTTATACCATTAGAAAAGACAAGTGAAGAAGAATCGTCCATAAATTTGCAGTCAATAGTTAATGGTTCCAATTTATTTGTCTGAATTTTTACTTTTGTAACTGAAAATCCACATTTTCTTTTCAATAGAAAAGGAAAGGATTTTTAGATATTGTGTGTCTTGAGATACTATAACCAATTGAAGGTATGGATCCGATCTAAAATGAAAAGAAAAGGGAGATACTCTCCTTTTTGTTTGTAACCTTTTGGCGACATGGCCGAGCAGTAAGGCGGGGACTGCAAATCCCTTATTCCCAGTTCAAATCCGGGTGTCGCCTGATCAACAAAAACTCGAAATCTAACGTCTCCTAACGTCTAGGATTCAAGGAAAAAACTAAAAGTAGTGGAAGGAATCAGTAAATCTTGATATGGGAGCCCCCCTTACTAATGGAGTGGCTACTAGAGGTCTTGAATTAGATTGGATAACGGGGAGTGTCTAATTAACTAATGAATGGTTGTAGAAGGGTTGGAAGATACTTTGTATACAGACGGATGAAAGTCTCTGGTGTTCAGGCATCCAATTAATATTAGATTGGATAGATAATTGGCTTTTACTTAATGAGGACACCAAAGAAAGAATAAGTCTTATTATTGATACATGTGAGTAACATTCTTTTGATACTTCCAAAAGTGTTGCGCATTTTCTTGTTAACAATGGTTCTCGATTTACTCGAAAATCATATAGAGCTTGTTATAACGGTTTATCAAGTGATTCATCAACGGTGGCGTGTCACAATTCCCTTTCTTTTGACTCTGCGCCAGTAATTACACTATTATTAGTGAACAATAATGGAAAAATTGAATTCCTTCATATTGTTTCATATTCATAGAGATAGGGGACATAATACACATGGATATGGTAGTCTTGCTTGGGCTGCTTTAATGGTAGTCTTTACATTTCCCTTTCACTCGTAGTATGGGGAAGAAGTGGGCTCTAGGGGTACTCTAATTGGGGTTGAGAATCAAACCGTATCAATTGTTTTTCTAGATCGTTTTGCAAGCCTTTTTATTTTAACTATTTTATTAGTCTTCATTTCGAAATTCTTGGATTCTAGTAGAATGTGTATTCTATGAATACCTTTTCAATCAAAATCAAATAAACATTTCAATAATCCCCATGTTCGTATTTCAAAGTAAAAGGATCGGATGATAGGCAATAAAAAAAAATTCTTCCTAAATTTTCTATTTTGATGAACCAGCTCTTACCAGGTTATGAACGAGACAATGAGGGACAAGAACCCCTTTGTTTTCTGTATTTGCTTGTTTTTATTTCCCTCCCTCTTTACTGTTCAAGAAAAAAGTCTTTTTTATTTAATTTCATTTTAATAAGATCTTGCCTTAGTGTAGTCACATTAGACACTTACCCCTGTTTTATTTGAATTTCATTTATGAAATGCTTTATTGACTCATTTCATATCATGGATCAAAGTTAAATTCAAAATCGGCAGGTATACCTTTTTTCGAAACGAAATACGAAAAGTTACCATAGAACTCTTTGGATCATCTGTCAGTTGCTCAACGAATTACTTCTTTGGAATGTTCAAAAAAAGATTACTTGGTTTCTTTTTTTTTATTAATTAATTAATATATGCCTATTCCATTCCATTTTCCTTCATTTTCTGATTATTTTAATAGGAATCTCGGTATCCACCAAAAAATCAAATCCATGAAATGAAAGAATTATAAAATCGTAGACTTGCCTTTCAATTATTTCAGATTAATTGAAATCAACACAAATAAAAATAGATCAAGCGAAGAAATAAAATTGAGATACTATTGCACAGTACATCTTTAATTGATATCGACATGTGAAGATACATGTTATGGATTCATCTATATTAGCTTGTATCTTTCTACATTACAATAATAGATATAGATAGTATGGTAGAAAGATTCATATTTTTCTACCATACTATCGAGTTTTATGGGATACTGCTGATTCTAGTCCATTCATTTATTTAAGACGAGATTTGAATCCTTTTTCTTAACTCCTTGATAAAAGTCAAGTTTCATTCAAATTAATCACTTTGACTGACAGTTTTACGTATATTATAAGTAAAAAAGCGGTAGGAACTAGAATGAACAGCGCTGTAGCAATAAATGAGAATATTTACTTCCATAATTTCATTGTTTTTTTGCCATGAAACTCGAGGATTTAATCCCATAGAGATGATAAATTTGTCGCTTGTAAATTCAATGCAACGACTTACATTTCAATGACATCGAATCGGATCAATATCATGAATAACAATATCTAGGCTATCAAATCGATTCACGTCGAGAATTGAATAGTATAACATAGGAAGATCTTTATCCACACGAATACAAAAAGTGATGCCTGGTCAATCAAAAGAATTCCTTTATTTATATATTCTTTTCCACCCTTTCTTTTCGATAATCTACCGCCTTCCTTGTACAATCATCTGATGAGTACATCTGGCTGCTTTTCCACTTTCACCGTTTACAAATAGTTCCAAATAAACCCCAACAAAAAAGAAAGGAAAAATAAATAAAAAAGATAAAGATATCGTTTAGAATGAAATTCTAATTTTTATCCTTTGACAGAAAACGGAGGATCTATTGATGTATTTTAAAATTTTATCCGTCAGGACTGACGGGGCTCGAACCCGCAGCTGCGACCAGTGGGGTAACTGACCAATTGAACTAATCCCGGAAATAAAGAAAGAATTACAACAGAGATAGTCTTATGATTTCATTCAAGCCATTTTCTATTTAGATTTTAGATTTCGAAAGCCGGGTTGTAACAAACAAAGGCGCGAGTAATATATTGATATCCATACGGGTATGCACTTTGAGTGAGAGCGACGCGGATTACTAGTTACTAGGAATCCTTTCGTTATTGCCAAATAAATCGATCAATAATCAATTTGAAAATGAAAACAAAAGTCTTCTTTTTGTTTGCTACTCTTTTCTTTTCATTAAACTTTCTGTTTAATGATCCTGATATGAATCTAGAGCATTATCAAGGTCATAATTTATGGGAACAACTAAATAAATAGAACAAAATAAAAACAAATAGCGGTAAGGATGGATATATCAAATTGGACTTTTTATTCTTCCCTAATTTTTTGTTTGGCTTTTCGGAAAACAAAATACAAAAAAATGGGCATTTTTAGGTTATGGCGGATCAGCGAATTATTGGGCCGAGCTGGATTTGAACCAGCGTGACATATTACCAACGAATTTACAGTCCGTCCCCATTAACCGCTCGGGCATCGACCAGGAAGAATCAATTCTAGGTTTATTGATAATCCATGATCTTCCTTTCGTAGTACCCTACCCCAGGGAAGTCGAATCCCTTTGCCTCCTTGAAAGAGGTGTCCTGAACCGCTAGACGATGGGGCATACTTGCACTGACCGCGACCATACTATGCTCATAGTATGAGCAGTTTTTAAAATTGTCAATATAATGGAATGACTAGAGCCGAGCTTTTCCATCTTTTATGATTTTCATTTTAGATTCGATTTATACTCAGTAAATCATTCATCGCCACTCTATTCGATATAAAAATAAATTAGATAAATTCAATCTATTATATAAATATTTATTAGAAATAAATAGATATTATAAAATAGAAATAAATAGATATTATAAAAAGAAACTAGATTATATTAATAATACAAAGTATAAGATCAGTGATTGGTTTTAACATAAACATAAAAAGGAGTTAACCTTCATTTTCCACTTTCATTCATTGATTCACTCATTATTACGACAGAGACAGGCATGTTTCTATCTCACTAAGCCGGTAAATTAACAAAAAGAAATCAGGAATTTTGGAAGGCAGCAAGAAGTTATCGAAAATTATGTGTGTGTGTTTTTTCTAAAACTAAAAATTGGGTTCGGTGGACAAAAGCAAATCCCTTCATCACATGTTTCGATAAAATAGATTGGATCTATGTCAATTGCTAAGGTACCTGTATTAATCAAATAAATAATTTCGTTCTGTTCTGATAAGCCAATTATGATTGGCCTTGAAACAATTCATTGCATTATTTATCAAACCCAATACCAATAAAACCATTTTACCCTCTACGTTAAGTAAATTAAATTCTCATTCCTGAGAGCTACTAGCCACTATGAGTCTACTGCATATACTTATATATATATAAATAGATCTTATCCGTCTACTAATTCATTCAGTAATTGAATCGAACCGCCCTTTAACTCAGTGGTAAGAGTAACGCCATGGTAAGGCGTAAGTCATCAGTTCAAATCGAATAAGAGCTTTGACTTTTTTCATAAGCTCCTATGAAATGGTAGTATTCATATTGAATACTAGGGATGTTGTTTTTATTGGTAATAAAACCCAACTGTATATGTATAATAATTGAATTAGAAATTGTATAATTTAACTCTAATAAGTTATTATTCTAATGAGTTAGAGTGAGTAATTCTAAAAGTTGAAATTATAATGAATAATGATAAGCCGTCTCTTGAAGCGACAAATATATATTTCTATTTTGTTTTGATTTTGAATTGAATTATTCAATCAAATCCATTGTAAGAATTGTAAATTAGAAATCAACAAAAGAAAAAGTAAGTGGATCTAACCCATTGAATCGTGACTATATCCTATTCTGATATTAAAAATTCGATAGAGATGAAATTGGAACAGTCGATTTCTTTTTATTTCATATTTATTTGGACTCCACAAAGTCCGTCGATATTTAAATTCAATCTTCTTGTTCCTGGAATAAGTCATTTCTATTCGAGATAAAGAAAACATTTATTTCAAAGTTTACAACCTAGAGCCTTTTCATCTTATCTTCTTTGATTCAGAACACAACAAGATCCATTTCTATCTATATATTCTATCTATTCTATAATAGATGAAACACAAAATCAAATCATGTCTTCACATATCAAATATTTCCATATCGATACATATGACACTTTTGTTTCTGCCAATGTGATGAGTGAGTGCGAAAAAGAAACTTTCATTTTTGAGTCTCCTATTTAATTTAATATTATTAAATATTGTATTAGATTGAAAAATAGGAACTGAATCTTTCTGATATACATAAAAGTAAATAGAAAAATTCAAGTGATTCTCATTAATGAAATGAAAAATAGCCTCTGGAGTTTTTTGTTTTTATATTCATCTGAAGGAAATATGAGAAAAAAACAATAAATAAAAAAATAAAATGAAGAAATATATCAGACTATAGTAATTTAATACACATGAAAAAATACATAAAAATATTGATTTTATCAATTTCACGAACAGATCCAAGAATAAGATTAGTTGATGGAGGGGGAGAGATCTGGGATCAACCAGTAGCGAGAGAAGGGATCTTCTTTTGAATTGAAAAGTTCGTTCAAAAATTCATCTATCTGATTGATGAGCCATAAGACAATTCATGGTTCAGACTAGTAAAAATAGAAAAGAATAAACGATTGAGTTCATGGATTTACCTAAGTCAGGTTATGGATAATACAAGAAAATATTTTTATATTTCGAAACCAATTAATTATAAGGGGCAGTACGAAAGTCAAATCATACACTAAAATCGATCCCCGCGCCCCCATAACATAAGTGCTCGAAATGGTTGAAATGGTTGAATAGGAGGATTGCTATGACTATAGCCCTTAGTAAATTACAAAGATAAAATGATTTATTTGATATTATGGATGACTGGTTACGTAGGACCGTTTCGTTTTGTAGGTTGGTCCGGCCTATTGCTCTTTCCTTGTGCCTATTTC
>NW_026440589.1:0-17722 GCF_025698485.1 Gossypium arboreum
AAAATCAAAGCAAGAATCCATTTCTCAATACTTGACTGTTAGAAAGAAGGTTATTAAAAACAAAAAAGCAATTTAGATTCGGATATGGTTATTCTGATATATAAATAGAGTATGCTCTGGGACGGAAGGATTCGAACCTCCGCATAGCGGACCAAAACCCGTTGCCTTACCACTTGGCCACGCCCATTTAGATTTCTATTTGAAACTACTAAACACTAATATGGTATTCCTTGTTCGTCAATTCCAGTTCCAAATAGCTATAGCTATGGAATAGATTCTTGTTACGATTTTTGCACGTATGGATAGAAATTAAATCAGATTTATTGATCATTACATAGAATTCAATTAAGATATTGTATGAAAGTATGATTTCTTCTATTCTCTTGTAAAATTGAAGGCTTTTGATTAGGTGAGTTCAAAGAAGTTTAGTCTGCCTTATTTTCCTTTCTTCATTTTTTCCTTATATCAAAACATATTAATAACTCAATCAAAATTATCTCCAAGAACAAAATTTTGTATGCTTAATATCTTTAATTTGATCTGTATCTGTTTTAATTCTGCCCTTTTTTCGAGTAGTTTTTATTCGCAAATTGCCTGAGGCCTATGCTTTTTGAATCAATCGTAGATTTTATGCCAGTAATACCTGTTCTCTTTTTCTCTTAGCCTTTGTTTGGGCTGCTGTAAGTTTTCGATGAGATCCTTAATACTGTCCTAGAAAAATTCATGAGTGATTCAAGAAAAAAATTCTAACAATTGAAAAGATCAGATAAGTCTTACACTGAACGAACCCTCAATTCAAAGATTGAAATTCTTGGATAGCCCTGATAAATCAGGATCATCCCATTTCCTCATTCTGACCCTTTTCTGAAGAACCCTATTTAGATTAGAGTCCGCCACAATATATAATTGTTGGTATGAAAGAATTTTTTGTAATGAAAACTCAACTCTTATTACAAGTGAATTTCTGAAAATTCTTTTGGATTTCTAGAAATTCTAGAAATCACTTATTTCTTGGTGTCAAAATCAAAACAAAATAGGATATGTGGTATAAAAACAGAATCTATTCTCTTCTTTTCCAAAAAATGCTCTTGGAGATTGTGTAATGCTTACTCTTAAACTCTTTGTTTACACCGTAGTAATATTCTTTGTTTCTCTCTTCATCTTCGGATTCCTATCTAATGATCCGGGACGTAATCCTGGACGCGAAGAATAAAAAAGGGAGAGTTCCTTGCTTCATTTTAGAAATGGTATTAGGATTTGATCTATTCACTACCAAAAACCGAAACGGAAGAGAGGATTCGAACCCTCGGTACGAATAACTCGCACAACGGATTAAATCCGACGCTTTAGTCCACTCAGCCATCTCTCTAATTGAGAAAAGATAATTACTATGTTACAGCACGCAAAAGAAAGGCTGAAAAAGCCCTTTTACTTTGTTATATAGATTATGTTATATAGATTATTATTTATCTATATAGGTATTATTAATCCATATATATAGATTCTAAATTTTATTATTATTAGATAGATTGATTATATAGCTATATCCAACTTTTCTATAGAGATATAGAACTTTTATCAGTAATTCCATTTCATTTATATTATATTCTATATCATTTATATTTTTAAATAAAACAATGGCTCTAAGAAATATCTCAAATAACAAAAAAGAAGAATATCGCTTTGATTTCGCGCAAAGGACTTTTCAATTTCAATTTCCACGGACCGGCCTGGGCAGTACCCAGCCGGGCTCATTTTATTTTCAACTCAAATAACTCATTTTTCTATGATTCTGCGATCTGGCTTGTAACAAAAAAATCTTGTTATTGCATTGAATCAACAATCAGAAGCGGAAGAAGTCCTATTTCCGTTCCTATGATATAGAATCAAAATATTATTTCTATTCTTTTCTTTCTTCCTATTTCTTTTATTTCCATTTATTTTTATTTTACTAGAATAACTAGAATAAATAATAAAAAAACTATGGATTTTGCAATCCATTTTTATATTATTATGTTATGACTAAGTCCTTTTGTCGATCCTGTCTATCAAAATCCTATAACACAAGTCTTCTGACAAAAGGTGGCAAGGCCTAATTTTCAGGATTTTTGGGCTCCTATCTTGTAATCCTATCTTGATTACGCCCAATTCCCTGTTTGACAAAGGGTCCTTTATATTTATATACAATAAATATACAATAAATACAATAATCGCATTGTAGCGGGTATAGTTTAGTGGTAAAAGTGTGATTCGTTCTATTAATCCCCTAAGAGTTAAGGGGTCCCTCGGTTTGATTCATATTCCGAGCAAAAACTTTATTTCTTAAAAGTTTAATCCTTTACCTCTCAACGAAAGATTTGAGGAAGAATATACATTCTCGTGATTTGGATCAAGGGCCAATTAAATATAATTTTAAAATTATATTCTAACTAAAATTGAAAATTGGATTATGAAATTACGAAACATAAATTTTTTTCAATTGGATCAATACTTCCAATTGAATAAGTATGAGAAAAGATCCATGGATAAAGATAGAAAAGTGTATTTCTAATCGTAACTAAATCTTCAATTTTTTGATGGGATAGATTGAAGCAAAATAGCTATTAAACGATAACTTTGGTTTACTAGAGACATTTACATCTTGTTTTAGCTCGCGGAAACAAAATGCTTTTCTAAGGATTTTCTCAAATAAATAGAGAACAAGTAACTAGAAAATTGTTCTATTCTAATCCCATTCTTCTAGAAGGATCATCTAAGCGAATTGTTTTGAATGCATTCAGACAGAAAAGCTAACATAGATGTTATGGGCCAAATTCTTATTTCATTTCGTTCCTGCCTTATCTTTATCTTATTTATATTCTATTTTATTTATTTCTTTTTTTATTTATCCATCTTCCATAAAGGCCGAATAAACCAAAATTTCATGTTCGGTTTTGAATTAGAACGCTAAAATAATGAATCAACGTCGACTATAACCCTAGCCTTCAAGCTAACGATGCGGGTTCGATTCCGCTACCCTCGATATTCGAATTCTATCTATTCTATCTATTTGAATATTTAATTCAATTCAACGATGCATTAGCATCATTGAATTGAATTAATAAATCACAATTCTAACAATACAATTTTCACATGTTCTTTAGTTTTCCAACCAAGAGAAAAGAAAAAACCGAACAAGAGAAAAAAAGTCAAAATGTCAAAAATCGTAATGAAAAGCGTCCATTGTCTAATGGATAGGACAGAGTCTTCTAAACCTTTGGTATAGGTTCAAATCCTATTGGACGCAATTTTGAATCGATTTCTCTATATTCCATTAAGTTAGAATTTTCTATTTATAATTGTTCCTGAAGTCGAAAACGTTCCATTTGGTCCTGAATAGCGTCTTTCAAAGCGTTTCCGCTTCCTCAGTGAATGTCTTGGTAGAAGATATGATTTCTTGGAACTGAGGTTTATTCGTTTTAAGTAAGTACGTAACTCAACGAGAAATTTCCTTACTTGTCCAATTTCTAATGAATCAAGATAACCATTCGTTCCGGTATAAATAGTACTTATCTGTTCTGCCACCGTAAGAGGAGCTGATTGGGATTGTTTAAGCAACTCACGTAATCGTTGACCTCGTGCCAATTGATTCTGAGTAGCTTTATCGAGATCAAAACAAATTGTGCAAAGCTTCTAATTCGGCGAATTGGGCCAATTCAATTTTGATTTACCAACGACTTGTTTCATAGCTTTAATTTGAGCCGCCGATCCTACTCTGGAGACAAATCCCACATTAATAGCAGGTCTGATTCCAGCATTGAATAGATCGGCGGATAAGAATATTTGTCCATCTGTAATGGAAATCACATTAGTAGGAATATACGCCGAAACGTCTCGACTGGGTCTCAACTATTGGTAAAGCAGTCATACCCTTCACCTAACTGAGAACTTGATTGGCGGCTCTTTCTAAAGGCGCGAATGCAAATAAAAACATCTCCTGGATAAGCTTCACGACCCGGCGGTCTTCGTAATAGAAGACATTTGGCGATAAGCCTGTGCTTGCTTGGAAAGATCATCATAAATGATTAAGGTGTGTCGTTCACGATACATAAAATATTCAGCCAAAGCAGCTCCTGTATAAGGAGCGAGGTATTATAATATAGCTGGGGAATCCGCCGTTTCGGCTACCACAATGGTTGTACTCATCCCTTTCTTGGAAAGTGGTCACTACCTGAGCCACAGAAGATGCTTTTGACCAATAGCTACATAAACACATATTACATTTTGCCGCTGATTGAGAATCGTATCCGTGGCTACTGCTGTTTTACCGGTCTGTCTATCCCCAATAATTAATTCTCGCTGACCACGTCCTATAGGGATCATCGAATCAATAGCAATAAGTCCTGTTTGAAGGGCTCATGGAACGTCTCGAAATAATACCTGGGGCAGGAGATTCAATTAACCGAGATTCAGAAGCTGAAATTTCACCCCGACCGTCAATAGAAGCAGCCAGGGCATTTATAACACGACCAAATAAGCCTCACTCACTGGTATCTGAGCAATTTTCCTGTTGCTTTTACAGAACTTCCTCTTGTATCATCAAACCGTCACCCATTAATACAACACCAACATTATTTGATTCCAAATTGAGGCAATGCCTATGGTACCCTCTTCAAATTCTACTAATTCACCTGCCATTACTTCATCAAGACCATGAATACGAGCAATGCCGTCGCCCA
This sequence comes from Gossypium arboreum, assembly GCF_025698485.1. Taxonomy (NCBI): domain Eukaryota; kingdom Viridiplantae; phylum Streptophyta; class Magnoliopsida; order Malvales; family Malvaceae; genus Gossypium; species Gossypium arboreum. The sequence goes on from NW_026440589.1 coordinate 4,719, forward strand.
CTTGAAGGACGGTAGTATTTACAATCTTTACTTCTCTATTATATTGCTCAATACGTTCACGGATAATATTACTAATTTCGTCGCTCTAATAGTTACCATGAGTATTTCCTAATTATTTTTTGGAAGAAAAAAAATACCTACAATCTACAATAAAGTAAAAGGTAAAAAAGGGCTAATCAGTTATTTCTTTCATCACCCCAATAAGCCAATATTACTAATGGTGCGTAAATGTAACTCGTTGTTTAAAGAACTATTCAGAGTTCCTAGAGCTCCTTGTAAAGCTTGTTGAAAACCCGTTGTCGGACTTGATTAATCGCTCTTTGTTGTTCAAAATAAATGGTTTCATTTTGTAATTTTCTAATTGTTCAAAATCTTATAAGTTGAATTAATCAAATTCAATTTTCTCGTTCTATCTCAGAGTATCCATTCACTCGAAACTGATCCGCCTCCATTTCTACTTTCCGTAAGCGGGCCGGGCCTTTTCCAGCCGTTCAATAGCCCCCCGCGTAGTTCTTCTGAATTTCGAATAGTATTCAAGATCCTCTCTTTCGATTATCTAATAAATCACTTAATGAAAGTAGATTATCTTTCCATTCATTTTTTTATTCATGATCCCTTCGAACCAAACATGAACCTTTCGATTCATTTGGCTCACGCTCAATTATTTCTTATTTATTGGAATTAATTCCCAATATCTTTTTCTAATGTAATGAGCACCTCTCCCTCTCGTCTCTATTCATATTCCAAAATATAGAAACTGATTACTAATCCAAGACCAGAATATTCGGAGGATTCTTCTGACCAAAATAGAAAATATATCAAAAACTAAAAAGTATAATAAAAAATAATAAATAAAAAAGTTACATATAATTTGGAATTTCTAATTGTACTTAGAATTGTATAATGTATAATTGTAATTTGTCAGCAAAGTTGTTTCTTTTTTTTCTTCAAATTCAAAGAATTCTTCTCCCTTTATACATAGGTCATCGATTCAGCATTGGAAAAAGGGGCTCAAATCGTTTTATCGACATGAGTGTTTTATATCGAAAAAACATTTTTGTTTTGAAAATATTTCTGTATTTAGTAACATAGTAGTAGAAAGAGTACCCTGCTGCATCTGAACTTCAAACGGGTTTGGCCTTAACCATGTTAATGGTCCCAGATTATTAGTTAATAGAAATCAAAGTCGATGTACCAATGAATCACGAAATGCTATGGTTCTATAATATGATTTTAAAAATTTATTCAGAAGTAATTCGCGGGATCATGCACTCTTTTCTTTCCTAGTTATAATGAAAAAAAGTACAACTGGGTGAATCCAGCCTATTCTTGAAATAAACAACTCCTTTACTCCCTTTCCAAAAGATCAATACACCAAGGACTACACTTAGATTTATTGGATTTGTTGCTAAAATATCGGTATTAACCCAGAAACTCCCGGCGGATGGCCAGTGACCCAAGGAAACGAAAAATCAGTTACATTTTCATATGATCTCCTATTTTATTTAGATAGACTAAAAAAGAACTCAGTTCTTTTTTTGTATATATATCTTTGACCCTTTTCCATTTATTCTATTCTATCATATTTATATTATTCTAATTATTCTAATTCTGTATTTCTTTTTTGTTTTAATAAATTATTAAATTTTTATAAAATTATTCATAAATAATGAATTTTCATTTACCTATGTCTAAACAGGTCAAAAATATATTCTATTTATCTAGTTAGCTAAAATGTATTTTTTTTCAATTGAAAATTCCCAATAATAATAATTCTTATTAGAATTAGGGGCAGGTTTCATGTCAATGGCAAAATACCTCATTCGTTGCAATACTCCTTTAAACAATAAATGAGAAATAAGGGTTCTCTTGAACTAAGAAGGAAGGAAGAAAGCGAGTCGGTGTGATAATTCCTCATCCTCAAATTAATCCTTCCATGGATTATTGTCCCAACGAATAATTAATTGTAGGGTGAAATCTTGATAGAATTCGAAAAAGCGAGAAGTCCCAAGCCATAAAATAAGAAAAAAAATACAAAATTCTCATGTTTATAGGATTAAACAAAGGGATTCGCAAATAAAATGCCAATGCTACAACCAGCCCATAAATTAAAGCTATAAAAGCCAAACTAAGCAATAAAGTACCTCGTATTTTCCCTCCGCCTCAGGTTGTCTCGCGATACCTTCTACAGCTTGGCCTGCAGCAGTACCTTGACCAACTCCAGGTCCAATAGAAGCAAGCCGACAGCCAACCCAGCAGCAATAACGGAAGCAGCAGAAATCAGTGGATTCATGATAAGTTCCTCGCACCAAAATAAAGAAATGGTTAATGATACAATCATCAATGAATTTTGACTTAATTATATTATTCCATCGCTAAGATTCAACCTGCCGAAGTAACTAAGAACTCCGATGGAAGAGAAGATTATTGAACCGTCAGAACTATTTCGACATCTTTTTTTGGGTCCTATCCACTAGATTTTTTGAATCCGCACATACTTTGTTCTTCCTTTCTTTTTCCAACCCATTCTTTGCTTTGAATTCTTCGTTTTGTCTTTATTTTATCTCTTTATTCGTTCAATTCAAAGCAAAGACGAAACAGAGAACTATTCTTCTATTGGAATACCTATCTAACTCCACAGTAGTAGGTTGGATTAGATATATTTTGAGTTCGTATATAACTAGTCAATATGTTCGTATATAACTAGTCAATATCTAATATCCCATATACATGTGTTTCTTACATAACGTAAACCAACTATTCATGTCTTAGATTCAATTGGATTCTAAATTATTCCTCAAAGGATAGACAAGAGCTGTCTTATAGCCATTAGATTCCATATACCTAATTTTACCCCCTTTTTCCTAATCATTTTTTTATATCGTTTTTGTAATGTAAATTCGTCTCTTCCTTTTATTTTTATTTAGCATTATCTCATGGATACAATCTAAATGGACGAATTCATTAGACCAAATCATTGCATAAAATAAAACATCAATATCAGTATTTGATTGAGCTAAGTTCATGCAATTTATTTTATTATTTATGAAAAAAAATTTCTTTTGGTCAATCATTGAATTGAATGAAGAAATCGACTGAAATAGAATCATTCTATATCTATAAGAACAGCTTTTTAAAATCATAGACCCTAAATTGATACCATAAAATTCCTATTCTAATTAGGACTCATAATATTGAAATTGAATAAACAAAAACAATATCAAGATAAAGATAATATTGATCGGATAATATTGATCGAAGGTAAATATGATATAAATATAAGTAATAAAAAAAATGGACCAACCCTGAATTTTAGGAAAAAGATCTTTTCAATTAGATCTCTTTCCTTTTTTTATTACAATTCTCTAATATCGTAATCTTTTTGTTATTACTCTAGATCGTCGTATGTATGCCCTTTAGTTGGATAGCTATATTGGATAAAAGGGCTAGACTATTTCAAAAACAAAAACTAGTCAATGATGACCCTCCATGGATTCGCCTATATAAGCCGCAGCTAAAGTTGCAAAATAAAACTTAATCCCACTTGTAAATAATCCAGGAACATGACAATTATAAGGGACGACTGAAGGTACTAAAAAGCAGAACAACAACTACTAATTCATCGCTAATGGTTTGAACAGAGCACCCGACCGATTTAGAAACAAAATAAATAGAAACATAGTTCAATAAAGGGAACCATGGACCATATTCTTCTCCCAATCTGAGTTTGCTTACGTCTCGAATGAATTCAAGAACATATTCGAAGAAATTTTGACCGGCAGTTGGAATGGTTTGTGGATTCGAACAGCGATAACGGAACCTAATAAGATGTAATTACAACCCAAGAGGTAATAAGTACTTGGGCATGGACTTGGAAACCTGCTATTTGCCAATAGAAATGTTGGCCTACTTCCACACCAGAGATATCGTATAACCCGTTTAGTGCGTTTGATATACCATTCATATTGCCCTCTGACAGAAATAGAACTTTACTTAAAAAAGGAATTATTTTGATTCAATCTTCTCTTGCCTACTCAAATTCTATATTTTGACACCGACAAACTAATCACAATATTCAGTTTTTTATCTCTTTGTGCGATTCAGGATATATTAACCGATTCCATAGATCTATGTGGTTCAAAAAGTTCCATAGATCTATGTAGTTCAAAAAATTTATCTTATTATTAATCAAGGATTTCGTATATAGCTAGAACGACCCTCACAAATTGCGACTACTAATTTGTTAGAATTAATCGAATTGAAGCTATAGCGTCATCATTTGCTGGAATCAAATATCTGCGAGATCAGGATCGCTATTTGTATCGATTAAACAAATTGTTGGAATTCCCAAAGTGATACATTCTCGCAGAGCCGTATATTCTTCTTGCTGATCAACGATGATTACAATATCAGGCAATCTCGTCATATATTTAATCCCTTGAATATGTTTAAGCGAGATAATTGTCTCTTCAACATAGCTGCATCTCTTTTCGGAAGACGGTTGAGTCCCCGTCTTTTGTTCTGTTCTCAAGTCCCTGAACTTATGAAGCCTCGTTTCTGTGTTAATTTGTTAACATACCACCGAGCCATTTTTATTAACATAATGACACCGAGCCCTTATGCAGCCCGCGCCACCGAATCAGCGGCTTTATTTTTGGTACCAACAATTAAAATTGTTTTCCCTTACTTGCTGCATCAAAAACTAAATCACAAGCTTCTGATAAAAACAGCAGGTTCTAGTCAGATTTGTAATATGAATACCCTTACGTTTTGCAGAGATATATAGCGCCATTCTAGGATTCCATTTCCTAGTACCATGACCAAAATGAACTCCTGCTTCAACATCTCTTCAAATTTATGTTCCAATATCTTCTTGCCATTTCTGTTTGCACTTCCTCTCTCTCTCTTTTTTTAAGTAAAAAAAAGAGACAAAATTTCCTGAAATAAATAATAGTTCAATGGAACCTTCTCTTCTACCGGGGATTGGTCGTTTATCCACGAGCAAGCCATTACTTTCTATTCGTTATTCTCTTTATTACTATTAACAAATTAACAACTCAAATAATACAACAAATTATCTTAGAATCATTAAATTCTATACCTATAAAGAGCGGCCTGATGTATCATGTAAATTGTTTGAAATGCAAAGTCAAATAATTCTCGGTGGTGGAAGAAAATATCTCATTTCTCCCCGAAGAAATTCTTTTTTTTTGTTTCCAAAAGAATGTTGTTATGTTGCCGTGACCGGTGCACTAATCCTTTGAATCCGGTACCGGCGGGTATCATACCCCCAAGCACAACGTTTTCTTTCAGGCCTTTCAACCAATCGATACGACCCCGGAGGCAGCTTTGCTAAAACTCGAGCAGTTTCTTGACTTGCTTCAGATATAAAACTTTGAGTGTTCAGAGATGCTCTCGTTATTCCCAATAAAACGGCTCGATAACAAATCGCTTCTTCTAAAGCACGCCCGTTCGTTCCGCTCGCAATAATCAATCAGTTCCCAGGTAAAAACATTAGACATTCCATCTTCTGAAACCAATACTTTTGATGTTATTTGACGTACAATAATTTCTATATGCCTATTATGGATCTGTACCCCTGAAGATCGATAAACCTTTTGGATCTTATTAACCAAAGAGACGACTTTGCACTATAGTTAGCTCAGCACCAATCACGAATCCCAGAATTCCAAGAATTCTTGTTATACATTCGTTCAACCCTCAATTCTCTTTTCTAGGTTCATCGATATTGAATCAATCGAACGCACTTCTAACACTTGTTCCACTTTTGGAAGACCCTGCGTTATATCACCAGATCTCGATTTTTCATATAAATGTAACTAACATATCTCCTTCGTAAGGGTTTCTCCATAATGCCCATGGACAGTTGCTCCCGGTCGCCAAATAAAACAGCCGATCTTATTACTATAGAATCAGCTTGAACAATAAAACTTGACCCGATTTTAGGCGTGGTCCGCTTTTGGCTATCATACATTTTCACAAATAAACTGCCCAAGACTAATTATTGTGGACGTTTCTTCACAATAATTATGATGATAATGATGATGGGGAAAATACAATTCAAATTGACTGCATTCAAAAGATGTTACGGCATGGATCGAAATTATAAATTCTCCATTTTCAGCTATTAAATAATAGTTAAGTACTTGAAAAGCCTGTTTTAAATTGTCAAGCTCAAAATATTTCGCTACCGAGGTCTGATTATGAGTTATTAAAGGGTAAAATGATGAATAAAATTCGCAATTTTGGGGCTGTTCTAAAGGACCCAATAAATTCTTAATTGGAATTAGAGGATCTTTTTAATTGATTGTTTTATCACATTGTGATATTTTACATCGTTGAATGGGCCCATGCGAAAACAATTAGATGCTGACAAAATTATCAAGATTGGGATTCCTTATTTCTGTTCAGAGCGTATGAATAGTTCCGTGATTTTGGCTAAACGATTGTTGAATCCTTGCGTTGGAATAAATGGAATAAAACGGATTTTTATTGGTACGATCTGACCTATTATCAAATCAATTCTGAACCTGACGGATCATTTCTTTTCTGATATAAAAATATGATTTCACTAAGTCGATTCTTGAAATCTCGAATCAGACCATTGTCCTTACTTCAACAAAGGCAGGACCTCTTCGGCGAAAGAACTTTTGTTGTCTTGGTCCCAACTCAACACTAAACAAGTCCGAACTAGTTGAATACTTGTGTCAGAAATTCTCGAGTCGGTTTGCCATTTCCATAAAGGATATAATTGACAGCTCGAAGTTGCATATTATCTTTTTCCTGAAATGGATCCTGGGGGAAGAGTGTTGCTAAATTTAGACCGTCCGGTATTTCATATGGGGTTACAGGTCGAACCAAAACAAAATACTTTTTCTTGGTAGGTGTGATCCGTTGGACATAGATCCATTTTTCAATTTTTGATTCCTAGAGTTTGTTTTGCCCGTTCCTGGTGGTATCAAGATGCCACTGTGTCGAGATATCTTATCTCTTTCTCCGGGAAAATAGATATTACCCGAAAAATTTTCAGTTCAATCCTTTTTTTCTTTCCTCGGACCAATCCGCCCACTTGGCTTCTTGTATTTAAAGTGATTGGGGTATCTACTCCAATGATACTATTGTTCCGTACCATTATGGAAGAAGATTCGGATAAAATATACTTCCTCGAGAATGAAAAAATCGATCTACTTTCATTTGGTATTTTGGCTAACCTTTTGACTCCTCGATACTCAATCACATCCTCCTTTTGACGATTGAATGCGCCCCTAAGTCCCATATTTAGTAATTCCTGAACTCTTTCTTCTGTATCGAGGATCGTCAAAAGCAAGAATACTTTTCTACGGAAAATACCATTTATGGGTATTTCCATCGAGATACCGGAATGGAGATGTAGCATTAGTTCTTTCTCTTGGTCTTGAATCAATTGAAATGGAATAATAAATCTATTTCTTCGTCTCTTTGCCAATAAATCAGCATTCTCGTGGAGAATAGCAGAATATATGAAATCACAATGCCAGTACCTATTCGATTCAATTCTGAATAATCGTAAATCCTCTCTTCTTTTTATCCGAAAATCCGAACTAAATAAGTTGTGTCTCCTTGATCATTATTCACTGAGAATCTAGAAATATATCTTCGTTCGGCAGAAAGATAATGAATGTTTATTTGATCTTGATCCTTGTGGAGCGAAAAGGAACTACACTGAATTTGTACGAACCCCTGATAATATCCACAAATGGCTTGTTTTTGGTAGAGATGGACATTACTATATGTAAATTCGGGCGAATGGTACACATCGGTACTCAGTGCATTTCCCCTCTGAGTCAGAATAAATATGTTTTCGAACCCTCTCTTTCAAATTTAAAGTGTATGTTCCCGCGCGAATCTCAGCAATCACTTGTTCTGATTCTACATATTGATCGTTTTGAACTAAAGAAAACTTTTGGTGGAATAGTCACCTTATGTATAATATCTTCCTCTCAATAATTATACAAGTCGATAACATAAAAAAGCAGGATGCCCGTGACGCGTGTAGGATGAACCAAATCCTCATTGAATTTTATTTTTCCATTAAAGGGCTCGGACATGTTCTGCAGTACCCCTGTAAATACTCCGCCGGTATGAAAAGTTCTTAATGTTGAGTTGCGTTCCCGTTCTCCAATGGATTGCCCCTGCAATACCTAGCTTCTCCCAATTCAACCAGGTCACCATGGTGGGGCTCCGACCATAACATAATCGACAAATCCAAGATGTACTCCTACAAGTAAAGGGAGTTCGAATAGATATTGGTTGTGTTCGAAGGCTCTGAATCGATCGACAAGCCCAAGCCCAATATCTTGATTTCGAATGGCAATGCACCGCGGACCCATATATATCGTCCGCTAACACGACCAATTAATGTTTGGATAAAAATTCTTTCCGGAAGCGTCCTCTTTTGAGGACTCACAGAAATCCCTCAGGTGGTGCCACAATCTGTTCTACGTACAACAATGTGTTGAACTACTTCAACAAGTCTGCGCGTAAGATATCCAGCATCTGATGTTCGTACGGCGGTATCCACAACCTTTTCGGGCTCCGTAGCAGAAATGATATATTCTGTTAAAGACAGTCCTTCGCGTAAATTGCTTTGAATGGGTAAATCGATCATTTGTCCTTGGGGATCCGACATTAATCCTCATACCTACTAATTGGTGCACTTGAGATGCATTTCCTCTAGCTCCTGAAAAAGACATTATATGGACTGGGTTAAACAGGTCAGTCATCCTAAAATTAGGATTCATTTCTTGTCGCAAATATTCACTTGTAGCATACCATATCTCAATTGATTGGCGTAATTTTCTACCGCGTGTACATTCCCAAAATGATGGTGTTTTCCAAAATCAAACTTTGTTGTTCAGCATCTTGGACTAGCCATCCTTAGAAGGTATCGTTAAAGATCATCAATTCCTAATGAAATGGATGTAGCAGTGGCTTGCTGGAAACCCAGAGCTTTACTTGATCCAGGATGTGATGTATATGCCATTGAAGTGATCTATTAATCTGCTAATAAGTCGTTTAATGGCAGTTCCATCTATCACTTTATTGTGAAATACCAGATTGGCCCGTTCTGCCATAAATACCCCTTATTCCGCTGGTGGACTTCGCCAATGGGTTTGAGTCAATGATTGGAAAACTTCCTTTTCTCGATCTTGATTTGGTAGAAAGTCGGGTCAGGAACTGGGGTCCTAGTTGAACCGGAGACCAATTCATATTGGTGTCATAAATTTTTAGCTTAGATACCATATGATTGGGTATCATATGAGTGAGCGAAAAACCCTTGTATAGCTTCTTCGATTTCTCGGTAAAGAAATATGACCAACAGTGGTTCGAATGTATATACAAAATTTTTTTAAACTTCTTACTATTAGATAATGTCCATAAATCTCATGATAGGTACCCGAAGATTCATAGTGAACTTCGATGGGAGCTTCTCTTGAAGCAATAACGCATTGCTCTAGTCGCCACCGGAGCCACAAAGGACTATCTAAATTGATTCTTTTCTGCCTATAAGCTCCAATCGCATCATAGGAATTACAAAAAAGGCTCCTTGAGACTTATAGTTATTATCGTCAATTCTTTCATTTTGATAGCTTTTCGATTCCATGGATTATACCTATTCGCACAAATACCTCGACGATTCCCACTCGTTAATACATAGAGCCCAATAAGCATATCTTGGTAGGTACGGAAATGGGATCCCCAATAGCTGGAGACAAAGAGATTCATATGAGAAAACATAAGTAAACGAGCCTCCGCTTGCGCCTCTAAAGATAAAGGTACATGAACTGCCATTTGATCCCCATCAAAGTCTGCATTGAATCCCTTACAAACTAATGGATGTAAACAAATAGCGCGTCCTTCCACTAAAATAGGTTGGAATGCCTGTATACCTAATCTATGCAGAGTAGGCGCTCTATTCAGCAATACAGGATGTCCCCATAACTTCTTGCAGTATTTCCCTTACAATCGGCCCTTTTCCGAATTTTACTCTTAGCAACTCCTATGTTCGGAGCAAGATGTTGTCTAATTAGACCGCGAATTACAAATGTCTGGAAAAGCTCTATTGCTATTTCGCGAGGCAATCCACAGCGATGTAATGAAAGTGAGGGGCCAACAACAATGACAGAACGTCCCGAATAATCGACTCGTTTGCCAAGCAAAGTCTCGCGAAATCTTCCCTCTTTGCCTTCAATTACATCTGAAAACGACTTGTAAACCTTATTATGACCGTCCCTCATTGGTTGTCCGGATTCCATTATCAAGAGTGTATCCACGGCTTCTTGCCAATTTTTCCTGACACATTACTAATTCCCTGCGAATCTACTTGTTGTTAATAGATCGGTAAGAGTATTATTTCGATAGATAACTCTTCTATAGAGTTCATTAATATCCGAACTCATTAGTTTACCCCCATCTATCTGAATGATCGGTCTCAACTCGGGAGGAAGAACCGGTAATAGACATAAAACCATCCATTCTGGTTCTATATTTGTTCAGATAAAATGCTTAGCCAATTCCATGCGTCTAACCAAAAATCCTTTTTTCTTCTTCCAATTTTCGATCTTCCCATTCATTACCCGTGAGACCTTCTTCTTCTAATTCTTTCCATTCTACCACCGAATAATCGATAAGAATTCGCAAATCTAGATCGGCTAATTGTTCTCGAATACTTCCTGCTCCAGTAGAAATTTCGCGACTTCAGAAATGTTATCGAAACCTTGGGTAGTAAAAAAAGTGGGATACTGTATTTCCAAGATTGAATTTCATATTCGAGTGAACACTCGTAATCTCATGAAAGTAGGGTTTTTAGCGATGGGCTAGAAAAGAAAAAAAGTGGGATAGGGCCCTGCAGGATCCCCCCTCAAAATCGGACATGAGGTTTCCTCATCATCATCAAAGTTGGTTACACAAAATAAAGATAAAAAGTAAAGGGTTCTCGCTTTCAAATTCTAGAACCCACCAAAGGTCTACTCTTTACTCAAGTTCAAGAAACATTTCATTGATTGATTCTTCTTTTTTATTGATTTAGATTTTCTTAATTCTTTATTCAATTCAAAATTAGGACATAAATGAAATGTGAAATTCTTGAGTAGATCTACTTCCCCCTCGAATGTAGATCCTCTTAAATTAAAGGAGTGTCGCAAAGGTTTGTCTATATGCCCTTCCATTCGATCTCTTAGGTCCTGCGGTACCTCGACAGTTATACCACGATGCCCTTAACTTGAAGCCTAAGCCTGTATGAGATGTATGAACTCCTGCAACCATGACATATTTGTTTCCTTGAACATAATTTCATTTCTTTCTAAAGAACTAAAAGAAATGAGAACGGTTAATTCCACAAAAAAAGAAGTCTTTTTTTCACGAGGTACAACTCAAAATTCCTAGTTATTTATTTTTACTGACTCGACCATAGACCAATTCCCTTTTTATTTGGGAGTATTGAATACGCCCATAATTCTGAGCTTCATGTTACTCTTCCCAAGAGACATGTCAGATCCAGGGCATCCCAATTCGATTGAATGGGATGACAGTTTCTCATTCCTAATCTGTAAAATAATAATTTCGATCAAATCACACATCGCAGTATACTAGACCCTCTAATTCTTTAAGAGGTTTGTCTAAAAGATTGGCGATATAACTAGGAAGACGTTTCAAATACCATACATGAGTTACTGGACATGCCAGCCTTATGTATCCCATTTGATATCTTCGTATCCGAGAATCAACAAATTCAACTCCGCATTGTTCACAAAATTTAGGGCCCTCCTTTTGATTTCCAATTACTCGATAATTTCCACAAGCGCAAATTCCACTTTTTATAGGTCCAAAAATTCTTTCACAAAATAATCCATCCTTTTCCGGTTTATTGGTTTTGTAATGAAAAGTATAGGGTTTGTCACCTCTCAACGGTTTCTCCATTAGGTAGGATTTTCTTGGCCCAAGCACTTATTTGTTGGGGAGAAACTGATCCAATTCGGAGTTGTTGATGTTTATATCGGTCGATCATAGAAGAAAATTCTGATTCATTCCGATTAAGCTTCCTTCCTATTAATCTGGAAGTTCTTCTCAGATACAAGGAAATGATTCAGTTCAGAGCCAAAGATCGTAATTCTCGGACGAGCAATCGAAAAGATTCTGGAGCATCTTCGGGTTTAGGTATTGTTCCTCCAATGATCGTAGTCCCAAGTACTTCTTGGCGAGCTCTAATATGATCAGATTTATAAGTAAGCATTTCTTGTAAAATATGAGCAACACCAAATCCCTCTAGAGCCCAAACCTCCATTTCTCCTACCCGTTGTCCTCCTTGCTTGGACCTTCCTCTAAGTGGTTGTTGTGTAACAAGTGCATAATGTCCACTGGAACGCCCATGTATTTTATCATCAACTTGATGAATTAATTTCAAGATATAAGGTTTTCCTATTATAACAGGTTGCTCAAAGGGGCCTCCCGTTCTTCCATCAAATATTCGGCTTTTTCCTGGATATTCGGGTTCAAATACCCATGGATTCGCTGTTTGCTTACTGGCTTGATATAATTCGGAAAACACTAGTTTTCTCAAGCCTCTTGTTCATATCTCTCATCAAATGGTGCTATTCGATAATGTCTATCTAGTAGACTCCCTGCTAACCAAGCGAGCATTCAAATAGCTGTCCTACATTCATTCGTGAAGGTACTCTAATGGGTTGAAGACCATATCAACAGGTCTTCCGTCTTGCAAATAAGGCATATCCTGTCTAGGTAAAATTTTGAAATGATCCCTTTATTTCCATGCCTTCCGGCTACTTTATCGCCTACTTTGATTTCGCGTTTCTGTGAAATATAGACACGAATCGTTTCCGGATTATAACTAGAACCCCTTTTTCTGGACCCATCTCCATCGATGACTCGACCCTCCACCTATAGGTAATTTTAGACAGGTTTCCTTTGGTGGATACCTGAATCCC
>NW_026440590.1:0-18105 GCF_025698485.1 Gossypium arboreum
ATATTTGAGGAGAAATGGATGGAGATTCTTCAAAATCTCAAGGAGGAGGATATAGAGTGGAGAGATTTTTGAATGGTTCTGATGAGATCCTTAACTTTGATTGGGTGCCATTGTCGAATTTAGAAGCTCTGGATATACTCCTTGCTTGTATTAAGGCAAGACAAATTGAGGCGTTCATACCTATGACTTACGGGCTTGTTCAGGTGAATTCCATATAAGGGTGACCATTATAAGAAGAAGGTTCGGAAATATTTGATGCTTGGAGGCTAAATTGGATCTATGGTGACACCTGAATATAATGAATGGTTTAGGAAAAGATTTAATGATAATATTCCTAGACCAAGCTTAGAAGACACTCGACTAGTGGGAGAACAATTACAAGTTGCCCGTCGAGTTGGAAATTATAAAGTAAGATTTTAAGAAGAAAAGTTTTGAGTTTGGGAAGAAGATCGAGTAGTTGGAGGAAGAAAAATACATCTAAAATTGGATGTGGAGGTTCGTAATTGAGGCGTAAAAGTTACAAAAAGGAAGAATAAAGTTGAGGAAGATTTCAAAAGTTTGAAAATAGATTATAAGATGCTACGCCAATCAATGAGGACTGCTAGATTAGGGAAGACTTCAGAACAATGGCGTCAAGAAGTTCGAGAAGAAATGACTAAGGCAGATCAATGGGAAAAGAAGTTCCAGGAGGCTCAAGCTCGGAATGAGGCCTTGGAGAAAAGTTTGTCAGAGAGTAAAAATGAACAAGACGAATTAAGGACTAGAGTGGCGGAACTGGAGAGATCTCTATGTTTGTATCGGAATCACAATTCTGTAATAGAGTTGAGAGCAAGCTTAAGCAAGATCGAAGAGATGAAAGGGAAAATAGAAGAATTAGATACCGCATTAAAAAGTTGTGAAATGAGGATCGAATTCTTGGAGGCAAATGAGGAGCAATGAAAGGGTCAGCTTCATCGGTCTCAAGACCAAGTCAGAAGCAGGGATTACATCATGGGAGAAGCTGTGACACAAATTCGAGAAGTATCTGATTACTTGCAGTCTTTGGTAGTAAAAGCAGACGTATTAAGTGTGAAGTATGAGTTGGGGTCAGATAAGGGACAAGAACTAGCTTTATTACTTAGGAAAATTAAGGCTCTGAGCATTAGGGTAAGTCTTATTTGTAACTTAGTTTTATGTAAAGAATTTTATTTTCTAGTAAAGTTTCCTAAATGGAATTGAATCGAATTGATGCCTCCTTTGCATTCATGCATTTGCATTACATTACATCATATGCATTAAAGACCATAACAAGATTCTAATTAATTAAAAACTATTTCAGATAATTTGGAAACCTACAAAACACACCAAATCGCATCCCTACGGTACAAGGAAAAAGACCAAGTTAATGGACAAAAGGCTTGAAAAGTTCGAGCAAAAGCAAAGAGATATGCAAGAACAAATGCAATCGTAGATGCAAGAACAACTAATTAAGATTCAACAAGAGATGAAAGATCAAATGATGGAGTCCTAAAGAGATGATGAGTTAGTTGTCCCATTCTTGATGGGAAGGATGGATAAGGGAAAGGTCTTATGGATAATGTTGGGAAAATAATGAAGACCCTCAAGTATCCTCATCGGCTTCACTTCTACACATGTGTAGACACAACCGAGATTAATTTGCGAAACCATCATTACGATCGGCCTCGCAGCTTTTAGGTTGAAGTTTCAGATTACCAATGAATTTTCAAGTTGGCTCGTGTTTTAATCTCGGTAATAACTCGAATAATCCAATGGTGCCGATTTGGATGAAGTTGCAAAGAGGAAAGGGTAAGGACGAGAATCACGTAAATGACTAGAGGAGCGATGTAAATGGTGGAGGAAAAGGTCAAGGCAATGGAAGGCATTGATAGACACCACAGTCGATGCAAAAGATTTGAGTTTGGTCCCGACTTAGTAATCGCCATACAAGTTCAAGATGCCGAACTCGAGAAGTACAATGGAACGAAGCTGTCTTGAAGCTCATATCACTACGTTTTGAAGAAGAATGACTGGTATGTTAATAACGATCAACTATTGATTCATTGCTTCCAAGACAGTTTAGTGGAAGCAGACATAAATGGTACAATCAGTTGAGTCAAAGCAGATTTAGTTCATGCGAGATCTATACGAGCATTCATGAAGTAGCGTACCATGTGATGATATAACTCTTGATAGGATTACTCTACGAATATGGAGAAGAAACCAAATGAAAGTTTTAAGCAGTATGCACGAGATGGAATGAAATAGTCATTCAAGTTCATTGTCACTCTTGGAGAAGGAAACTACAATACTCTTTATTAACACCTTGAAAGCACCGCTTTATAACTCACATGTTAGGAAGTGCCACGAGGAGCTTGGGATGTGGTCATGACAGTGAAATGATTGAGAATGCCATAAAGAATGGAATGATAAATGCGAAGAAAGTGCTAAAAGGTCGTCGCCATGAAAAAAGGAAAATGAGGTGAACAATGCAAACATGGGATATTTAAAGTTCATTATTATAAGTCAACCAAAAGCGATGAGCTCTGGTTAAGGTTCATCAAGATAGGAATCGGAGCAAGCGTAACAATGAGAAGATTCAATTTACACCAATTCCCATGACGTATAAAGAGTTATATCAAATTTTGTTCGATGCACATCTGGTGCCACCTTTTTATTTAAAGCCATTACAACCTCCGTTCCTAAATTGTACGATGCCAATTCTCAATGTGAGTATCACAAGGGAATTGTAGGACATTCGATAGAAAATTTACTACTTTTAAGAAGCTGGTTGAGAGATTATTTAGACGGTATTGTGAAAATCCACTACCTAGTCATACTGATGGTGGGATAAATGCGATGGATGGAGATATTGGAAAAAGAACCGAGATAGATGTTTCAGAAGTAAAAACTCCTTTGAAATGGGTTTCGAAGGAAATGGAAAGAAGGGGATTAGTTACTTCAAATACAAAAAAGAAGAGATGATGGGATAGGGAATTATTGTGAGTTCCATCATGAAGAAGGACACGGAATTTAGGAATCGAAGAGTTCGAATTGTTATCTAGGGCCGATGGACAACAAGGAAATAGAGTTTTATGAAGAGATTACGGGAAGAGTATATATGCGATCGAATCTACGTCAAGCCCAAAAGTCAATTATCCCGTGGTTATTATTTCATGTCCGAAGAATGAAGCAGGAATTCAGATGACGCTAAAAATTATAATTCAGAAGCCAGCAGTTTTTCTTACAAAGATAGTAAAAGGGTCCCTTAGAACTATGATTGTAATGTGACAATCCCGGGAAAAGTGAGTTCGGTCAGCTCGTTAAAAGAAGATCAAAATATAGGTTTTCATACACGCACTGGAAGACGATATGATTTCACAAATACCCAAACAGAGCCAGGAAAGGGAAGAGATGTGATAGTCGAACAAAAGAAGGGAAAAATGGTTGAACCAGGGTGCTGTTAATGAACCAATGAAGGAAGAAGAAGCTAAAGAGTTCCGAAATTTCAAGCATAGTGAGTACAATGTGGTGGAACAGTTGCATAAACAACTAGCTCGCATATCCATATTGGCTTTGCTCCTAAGCTCGAGAGGTACACCGAAGTGCATTAATGAAAGTGCTGAATGAGACATATGTAACCAATGATATTTCTGTCAATAAGTTGGATCGATTGGTTAATAATATAAGTGTAGACAACTTCTTCTTTTTCAATGATGATGAGATACCACCAGGAGAAATGGGATCTACCAAATCTTTGCATATAACCACAAGATGTAAAGGATACACGTTGCCAGCCGTCTTGGTAGATAATGGTTCGGCACTAAATGTATTGCCTTTGTCCACACTAAACAGGTTGCCTGTAGATAGCTACGAGCGTTTGATGGCACGGAGAGGAGAGTTATGGAGAGAATAAAAGTACCCTTGTTGATTGGCCCAACCACATATGAGGTAAATTTCTTAGTGATAGATATTAAGCCTTCTTACAACTGCCTGTTAGGGAGGCCTTGGATACATTTGGCAGGGGCAATGTTTTCATCATTACATCAGAAGCTAAAGCTGGTATCTGAAGGATGGTTGGTAATGATAAATGCTGAAGAGGATATTATTGCGGCTGTAAACAATGATGCACCATATTTAGAGACAAATGATGAAGCTATTGATGTTCTTTTCGGTCTTTGGAGTTTGTAAATGCAACATTCATCACTGAGGGAAGTAGAATTCTAGAACCGAAAATGTCTAAAACTACGATGATGGGTTTGCAGTTGATGGTAGGACGGGAGCTTTACAGAAAGGGACTTGGAAGATGTCTCCAAGGAAGAATTACGGTTTCGATGCTGAAAGACAAGCATGATCGCTTTGGTTTGAGGTTCAAGCCGATGCAAGACAAAGGAAAAGGAATTAGAAAGAAGGCAAGAAAGAAGAAGAACACGAGTGAGTGGTGGAGAAATTAAGTGGGAGTCCATGATAATTCCTCACATCTCCAAGTCTTTTGTATCAGAAGGCATTATTTATCCTGAACGAGGGATGCCAGAGAAAGAAAGCATGGAAGAAGCATTGGGAAATGTGTACATCAATGCCACTTTTGAAGAGATAATTGAAGAGGGGATTTTGTCTGATATTCGTCCATATGAGCCTGAGAGTATTCTAGACAACTGGACTGTAGAAGATCTTCCTGTAGTTTTTAGAGCCTACTCAGAGTAATGTTCGAAACAAGCTTGTTGTTTTAAGCCTAGAGACAATAAAGATTTCTTTGTGAAATAGGCTCATGTTCAAACATTATTATTTCAATGAAGGACATTTTTCCTATCATTTTGAGCAAACATTCTTTTATTCTTTTCACAAGCAATTGTGTCATTATCTTGATTCTTTCTTTAATCATTCTTTTATTCATAAACATATCATAGAAAATATTAATTACCAAATTCATTCATTCTTTGTATATTTTGTACCTATAATAGGTCCCTAGATATTAATATCATGAGCGACTGTTTACTAACTTAGAATCACTATTTGAGTAAGACATGTATTTAGAAGGATCTCGGGACTTTGAAGATGACAGAGACTGTGATTTATCTCTGAAATTGTTAAGGATGGTAGAACAAGAGGAAAAGCAAATTTTGTCTCATAAAGAAACCGTAGACATGGTGAATTTGGAAGAGGGAAAGTTGTAAAAATTGGAACATGCATAACTAAAGAAATAAAGCGAGACCTTGTTGGTTTGCTTCAGGAATTCAAAGATGTTTTTGCATGGTCATACCAGGATATGCCCAGTTTAAGCCCTGATATTGCGGTACATTAACTTCCTATAAGAACAGATTGTAAGCAAGTACAGCAGAAAATTCGACGAATGAGGCCAGATATTGTCTTAAAGATAAATGAGGAAGTTAAAAAGCAATTTGATGTGGGATTCCTTCAGGTGATCAAGTACTCAAAATGGGTAGCCAATGTTTTACCTGTTCCCAAGAAAGATGGCAAGGTGCGAATGTGTGGATTACTGAGATCTAAATAAGGCTAGCCCAAAGGACAACTTCCCTTGCTTCATATTGATACACTAGTGGACAATACGGTGGCTACTTGTTGTTTTCCTTCATGGATGGCTTCTCAAGGTACAATCGATAAAAATGCATCCTAAGGATATGGGGAAGACTACGTTTATAACCTTGTAGGGCACATTTTGTTACAAAGTGATGCCATTTGGATTGAAGAATGTTGGTGTAAGATACCAAAGGGCCATGGTGACCTTATTTCATGATATGATGCACAAGGAGATTGAAGTATATGTTGACGATATGATAGCCAAATCTCAAACCGAAAAGGAGCACGTTCAAGTGTTGAGAAACTTGTTCATGAGATTAAGAAGATTTCACTAAAGCTTAATCCAACCAAGTGTACCTTTGGGGCTAGATTCGGAAAGCTATTGGGCTTTGTAGTCAGGAGAGAGGAATTGAGATTGATTCGCACAAGTCTGGACTATACAAGAGTTGTCTCCACCGCACCCAAAAAGAAGTTAGAGGCTTCGGAAGATTAAATTACATTGCTTGGTTTATTTCTCAACTAACGAGAAATGTGACCCCATATTTTGTCTTCTTAAAAGCATAACCTGGAGAATGGGATGATGAATGCCGAGAGCTTTTGATAAAGTTAAAAATTATTTGTCGAGTCCTCCGGTGTTATCAACTCCAAGTTCGGACCGGCCGTTGATATTGTATTTAACGTGTTTGGTAATTCTATGGGATGTGTGCTTGGTCAACATGCTGAATCGAGAAAGAAAAGAAAGGCGATATATTACCTCAGAAGAAATTCGAGTGTGAATTAAGGTATTCGCTAATTGAAAATTTGTGTTGTGCTTTGGTTTGGACAACTCGAAGGTTGAGGCGATATATAATATACCATACGACTTGGTTAATTTCAAAGTTGAATCCTCTAAAGTATATGATGGAGTCAAATGCCTTAAATCGAAGGATGGCTAGGTGGCAAGTTCTACTTTCGAATTTGAAATAATCTACATAAGTCAAAAAGTCATGAAAGGGAGCGTAATAGCGATTTTCCGCGATCGAGCTTTAGAAGATTATGACCCCTTGAACTTTGCTTTCCCAATGAGGAGATAATGTATGTGGTACGCTGAAGAGGACACTATAAAAGGTCACTCTTGGAAATTAAATTTTGATGGAGCCTCAAAGCTGTGGGTAATGGAGTTAGAGCAGTTCTGGTATCTCCAGGTGGTGATCATTATTCGTTCACATGTAAATTGGATTTTGATTGTATGAATAATATGACAGAATATGAAGCATGCATCATGGGCCTCAAAGCAGCTATAGAACGCAAGATCAATCATTGGAAGTATATGGAGATTCTGCGCTGGTAATTTACCAACTTCGAGGTGAATGGGAGACAAGAGATTCCAAATTAATCAATTAAAGAAGGTTGGTATTGGGGTTAGTTGAAGAGTTTGATGATATTACTTTCAACTATCTCCCGCGCGATGAAAACCAGATGGCGGATGCTTTGGATACTTTAGCTTCCATGATCAAAGTAAGCAGACAAGAAGATATGAAACCCATTCAGATGAGTATTTGTGAGGCCTCGGCTTATTGTTATAATATAGAGGAAGAAGAGAGAGATGATTGTCCTTGGTATCAAGATATATTGTGATATGTGAGAAATTATGAATATTCGATCAAGCCACGGAGAATGACAAAGGACGTTGAGAAGGCTCTTTGTGATTATGTTTTAGATGGAGAAATCCTATACAAAAGAAGAAAGGATCGGTACTTTTGAGATGCGTGGATGCTTGTGGAGTCCAAGAAAATCTTGGAAGAAGTTCACGAAGGGTTTGTGGAACGATGCCAATGGGTTCACAATGGCCGAGCAAATTATGACGTTTGGATATTATTGGTCAACCATGGAAGGAGACTACATTAATTATGCTAAGAAATGTCACAAATGTCAAATTTATGATGATAAGATTCATGTACCTCCTTCACCTTTGCATGTTATGACTTCCCCATGGTCTTTTCCATGTGGGGCATGGATGTCATTAGGCCAATTTCACGAAGGCTTCAAATGGGCATCGTTTCATTTTATGGTCATTGATTATTTTACCAAGTGAGTGGAAGTCGCTTGTATGCCAATGTAACTAAATCGGCAATCATGATTCTTAAAGAAGGAAATTATATGTCGATATGGAATGCCCGAGAGGAGTATATCGATAATGTATTAAATTTGAACAATAGCACAATAACAGAGTCTGCAGCTAGTTTAAGATCGATATCATAATTCATCACCATATCGCCCAAAGATGGATGCGCAGGAAGCGACCAATAAAAATATCAAGAAGATTGTGGGAAAATGACTGAAACTTACAGAGGTTGGCATGAGAAGTTGCCATTTGCTCTCTATGCTTATCGAACGTCTGTCAGAACTTCCACCGGGGCAATGCCTTTCTCGTTAGGTTATGGAATGGAAGTTGTTCTACCCATTGAGGTGGAGATACCTTCTCTTCGAGTTTTGTCGAAATTGAAATTAGATGAAGTAGAATGGATACAGTCTCGATATGATCAGTTGAATTTGATTGAAGAAAAGAGGCTAAGGGCTATCTAACATAGTCGATGTATCAAAAAAGAATGATCGAAGCTTATGATAAAAGGTTCGTCAAAAGAATTTCACGAGGAGATTTGGTTCAAAAAGATTCTTCCTATACAAAAGGATTTTAGAGGAAAATGGATGCCAAATTGGAAGGGGCTTATGTGGTGAAGAAGGCTTTCTCCGAGGAGCATTAATCCTAATGAAATGGATGGAAAAACTTGTCTAATCTAGTAAACTCGGATTTAGTCAAAAAGTACTACACTTAATGAGGGAGGAAGCTAAAGTGAAAACCGCAAAGGGTGCTTTGAGACTTTCTAAAAAAAGGGGGGCCAAAGTGAAAACCCAAAGAGCACTTTGAGACCAAATAAAAATGGAAAAGGGCCATAGTGAAAACCCATAAAGGCGCTTTGAGACTCAATAAAAATAAAAATAAAAGGAAAAAGAAAAAGAGGAAAAAAGAGGCCAATGTGAAAACCCGCAAAGGGTGCCTTGAGACTAAACAGGATTTGAGTTGAAAACCTAAAAGAGGCGGCTCAAATGTGGATCCAAAGTGGGAAGGCGGTGATCTTGCTATAGTTAACAAAGAAGGGGTATGTTGCATCTTAGGGCATTGACAGAGTACTTCGATCTCCTAAACACATGTCAAGTTTAAATTAGTCTTCAAGAAGTTTGTACAAAGAAGCTCGGTGCGATATATCAAAGGTAGTGGTCTTCATTTTATTTCCAACAAATTGGCTATCTTTGAATTATCCCATCTTTTTCAAGATATACATTCCCAAATTAATGTCCATTGTTTTTCTTTTGATGATTTATCCACTTTGAGATCAAGTTCAATTCCATTCTTATCCATTATAATTTGATTACAAGAATGTTGCATTGACATAATGATGAATGAACTAGTAATGTTTTCACAATAAAAGTTTTGCATATTAATCTAGGAGTTTCTAGATAATACAAGAATCTAAAACAGGATTATTGTTTAGAATGCACCTAAGTTCAAGGATATATTTGAATAAATCACCTTTTTGAGATTTCTGTCCAAATGATGATTGAACAATAGGACAAGATATGACGTTGATAATACAATTTTATTCTCAAGAAAAGGGAAATGATATTTTGTATTCATGCAAATATCAAAATGCACATTTGGCTATAACACCCAAGGAGTGAGGTAGCGAGTTGAGTAGAGGAAAATTCAATTATGAGTTGCAATGTTTTGTCTCAAAAAGAATAATGGAAGGGACGCTGAATTACAGTGGGGCAAGCTTGTTAAGTAGAATATGATTGTTTCTTTGGGATACTCTGTCAAGATGATGGTTGAGCGAATGCGTCAAGAACAACATATTAATGAACAACGAGTGATGATACTTTATAATGGAATCATTCTCATTTACGCATATATCATTCATACCACATTTAGTTAAGAACACCGGATTCATTTCAATCATAGTATCCTAATTACTTGGCATAAGCATGCGATATAAATGGAGTCTAGGACATGTTCCCGAGAGGACAATGTAGCGGACGGTGGTAAAGTCGATCTTATCTCCCTAAGCAGATGGCGGAGCAGATCGAAGATGGTGAATCTTATCTCCATGTATTGGCAATGGAGCGATTTAAGCCATAAGCCTTATCTCTCTAAGGTAGCAAGAGAGCGAAGCTAAAGAATGAGTCTTATCTTCCGAGGTAGCAAGGAAGTAGACGAAGATTAAAGATCTTATCTCCTAAAGAGTAGAGCAGATCGAAGATGGTGAATCTTATCTCCATGTATCGACAATAGAGCAGATTTAAGCCACAAGCCTCATCTCTAAGGTAGCAAGAGAGCGAGTGAAGAATGAGTCTTATCTTTCGAGGTAGCAAGGAAGCAGGATCAAGATTGAAGATCTTATCTCCTAAATAGTAGCGGAGCAGATCAAAGATGGCAAATCTTATCTCTATTTATCGGCCTGGAGCGATTTAAGCCACAAGCCTTATCTCTCCGAGGTAGCAAGAGAGCGAGTTGAAGATTGAGTCTTATCTTTACGAGGCAAGAAAACAGATCGAAGATGGAAGATCTTATCTCCCTAAAGTTACAAGGAGCAGATCAAAGATGGCGAATCTTATCTCCATGTGTAGGCAATGGAGCAAGTTTAAGCCTCAAGCCTTATCTCTCCGAGGTAGCAAGAGAGTAGGTTGAAAAATGAGTCTTATCTTTCTGAGGCAGTCAGAAAGCAGATTGAAGATGGAAGATTTTATCTCCCTAAGTAGTAGTGAAATAGATTGAAAGGCAGATCTTATCTCCATGTATCGATAATAGAGCAGATTTTAACCGTTAGACTTATCTTTTTGAGGAAGCAAGAAAATAGATTGGCAATTGTAGTATCATCTTCTTGAAGTAGCAAGGAAGCAGACTGATCGAAGTCGAGGATTTTTAGTGGAGTATATCTTTGAAGACAGTGAGACTGACTGAGATTACTTGAAGAAGAAGAGTGTCAAGATTCAAGAAACGGGCAAATTGGCCTTTTAAAATCTTTGCTCTATTCTCATTACACGACAATGAGCAAAGAGTGACAGTTGTAATAGGCCCAATTCGCCTAGCCTACAATAAAACCAAAAATCAATTAAAAATAAATAAATAAAGTCTGAGTTTTTTACAAACCATCAGGCCCAAATAGTAAATTAAATTAAAAGCAGCCCAAATACATTTTTTTAAAACCCAATTGAATAAACCCAAACCCGAAACCTGATTCTAATAACCTAAACCTGAGACCCAATTGGACCCAAAGAAAATCAACAACTGAGAACACCAGAAACTTCTGGAATACTCCAGAACAGTGCCAGGGGTTTGGGCTCCCACGAGCCATTTCCCTGCTCCTCTGTACGGCCAAATCTGCAAAAGAATACACCAGAAGAACCACTAACAGAATACAACAAATAAATGTAATTTTTATTTTTATTTATTCTAAGAAAATCTGGCTATAAAAAGTTGTCAATTTCATCTCTGTAAAGACTTACGAACGCATCATTACGATACACATATTGAATACGAATAGAGCAATCAAAAAAAGATCGTCAAAAGTGATTTACCAAATCTATTTTTTCCGTTTCTTTTGATTAACTTGCAATTTCGGTATAAAACCGTAAAGGAGAGATACGAATCGACGCTGATGAAAACCCTAACATCTTAGAACTATGTAGATTCGGGCAAGGGTGAACGATATTGAATTTGTGTTCATTTTTTTAATTTCGTTCTTTTTAAAAATAAGTAATATTGGATCAAAAGTTTTAAAAAAAAAGAAAAAGGAAAAAGAGTAGCTATCGAATCTCCGTCGCATGTATGGATCTCAGTCCTTGTTGGTACACCATCGACCACCAATTGAAATGGTGGATTCAGGATGCTAGAAACCCTTGCGATTAATTTTAGAGCTGTTTGGTTTTTGTTAAAATTGGCTGCATTTGAAAAAGAAAGGAAAAGACTTTAAATCATTTGTGAAAAAATGGCGCGTTTATAACAATAAGGACCCGACGTCAACCCAATTGCGGTGGATCTGCGCATTTTCATTCAAAATGGGGAATTTTCGAGTTAAATCCTTCCTTCAACGCGAGCATTCAATTGCACCTTATTTGTTTTGCCTTATTTTTTTAATTTGGCTATTTAATTCGTGTGCATTTTCATTTTAGTCCGCGATACAGTGCTGCGTTTTAGGCTAAGGGAAATTTGCAATTCTAGTCCCCATACATTTATGCACCTTGCACATTGATCATATTTACAATTATTTTATTTGTTCTTATTTTGGATTCAATCTCAATTTGGTCTTTCATTTGTATAATCTGTTAATTTAAAATACATTTAATATTTTATATGTGTTAATCCATTTTAATGATTTTGCTTGTTTTTATTTGTACAGTTATTTTGAGGTTTCTTTTATCTTATTATTTTTACATTTTGCACAATATTTTTTTAAATATTTTATATATATAAGTATACACATTATTCTCATTGAGTTTTCAATTTATAATACCTATTATTTTGAAGTTCACAACATTTTTATATATGAGTTGAGTCATCTTAATAACTTTATTTTGTTTTATAAAATCATCATTTTAAAATTCTTTTTACATTCAACTATTTTAATACTTTTATATAACCTTTTGTTTAAATATTCTTATACATATTAATACATCTATTATTTTAATAGATTTTTCTATTTAAAATACTTCTTGCTTTATGATTCACCTAGTATTTTTCTTTATGTATATATGAAACTATTCTAGGAATTTCATCTTTGTATTTATAAAATTATTAATTTGGAATGTTTCTTTATATTATATTATTTTTATGTTTTATATAGTATCTCATTTAAATGTTTTTTTATGTATAACGTGCACGTATATAATTTATAGATTAACTCAATTTTATATATACTTTTAATCTCATGCTCTTTTTACAAATAATTATTCCTAAATCTATTTATATATGCATGTTTTGTGAATCTATTATGTGTATTATATCTTATCATGTATTTTATTACTCTTTCATATTTTATATATTATTTAAGTTATCATGTACATTGTCAATTTTAAATGAATTTGTGTTTAAAATATTTTGCATATAATTTGATTCAAACTTTTATTCTATAATATCTATTTCAATAATTATATATCCCTAGTTTTTATGCAAATTTGTCAACTTATATATTATATATATTATGTGTTCATTAATTCATCATTATTTTGGAAATGTCTTAAACCATATTGACTTCTAATTCCATTTTATTTTGTACATGTTTTGTGGATCGCTTTATATTGTGCCATATTTATTGTTGATGTATATTATTTAGTCATTGTTTTACTTATTATATCAATTGTTCTCCATCCATGATTAATAATTTGGTTACATTTTACTTAGAATAGTTGTACTTAATTGTTGGATTTATTAATTGTGGTTTATTGTACTTTATGTGTGCATATTATTTCATGTTTATTAATCATTTTCTATACAAATGTTTCATTACAATACATTAAGTATTCCATCTATTTTAAAACAAATAAATGTGTTTTGAGCTAATTTCCAATTTTTCTTATTATTCAAAAATTCGAAATAAGGCAATATTCAATATTTGGGAATTGGAAATCGTGCCCTACGTCTTGGGAATGATTTTTTGTTGAACTAAATATTTGGATATCCTTTTATAATTTTAGCGATCTGAGCTTTTGAAAGTCAAAAATCAATGCTATTTTTGAAGGTATAAAGGATCGTGTCCAATCATCTGGATATGATTTGCATATCTTTGAAACGAGAGAATTTTGACACTAACTTAAACTACTCAAACATTTTAAAAAGAACCATACTTTGAAAGATCCTTTCTAAAATCTTTGTTATAAGGATAGCATTGAATCAACTCGGTACCAATTTTTGGGCATAATGAGGGTGCTAACCCTTCCTCATGCGTAATCGACTTTCGAACCCATTTTTAATTTATGTGACCCAAAATTGTTTTAAGTGGAACAAAACGTTTTAGTAGGTGACCCATTCACACCTAAACAAAGAGATTGGTGGTGACTCCACATGTTTAAAAGTCAATTTCTGTTTTTTCTTTCAAATGAAAAATAGTTTCGACATTAACTTTATTCCAATTTGACTCTATTTGATTCTTTTTAATAGTAGAAGGACTAATTTGATCAAATTCTTATAAATATAAAGGCCTCTAAGGTAGGTATATTATCAGTTAAACTATGATTTTGGTCTCTTTACAATACTAAATTTAGGGATTTCGTGTAGCACCCCAAACCCGGCCCAGAAGTTATGGTCGGATCCGTAATGCCACATCAAAAACGTAAAAAAAATATTTGCATTCTAAGTCCGAAAATCGTACTTGATGTTCAAAAGATTAATTCATTAAGGGTTAAAGTGAATGGAAGTGCACCATGTAGGAAACCTGGAAAGAGGTGGTGAGTCCATCGGATCGCTTAATACCAAGCTCCTTCGGATCCAATCCTAGACATGCATACCGCCATTGCCACACCTTAACGTCATGGATATTTCTAGGAAACCGATTCGATTAAGTCATTTTAGGAAAAGTGATTAATTTTGGAAAATACTTTCATTACTGGAAGCTTTGCTTGTTGTCGTGTTATTTTGAAATCAACTGTTGTTTTTGAAAACGCGCCTAAAGCTATCCAATTTCAACTGTTAAAATAAGTATTACCTATCTTAGTAATACATATTAAAAACCATCAAAAATAAATAAGCGGCCTTATTACATTTAAAAGCCCAAAACCTCAAACGTAATTAAAAGGATGTCCATTCACCGGAAGAAAATCAAACTTTCGAAGCGGGTGGTCACTCCGAATTCCCTCACGCTCCAAGCCCACTATGGTTGGGGATTTCTGCGTGGATGAAAATAAAGGGGTGAGTTTGGGGAAACTCAGTGTAAGGAAAACCCATTCAAAGCCCAAGTCACTCAAGCCCATTGGGCCTAAGCCCATTCAGTAATATGGTACTGGGCCGAGCCCTTTCAGATTACAATAAACGGGCCTTAGCCCCTTATTCAGATAACTAAGATGGCCCAGAGGCCCATTTCAAAATACATGCAACATCAAGAAACATATGCAAGCCCATTTGGGGAGACTACTCAACCCACCAACCACTACACTCCACCCATACCAGCCATACACTCCATGTGGGAATAGCTCAACCCACCCATTAACACTCCACGATTGCACCTTCTTGCTCGACTTACAAGAATTGAGGCAAAGCCTCCAAGACGTGGACAAGCCACTTTCAAGACTTCCGTCAATATCCGCTCTCATGCATCGATAATAACATGGCATGCATAAATAACAACATCAAACATGCATTTAGGTCAATTTAACCCTAGGGGTATTTGGTAATTCATCTACTAGGGTAAAAGCGTAAATTTTCCACTTTTAAAGGTATTTCAGAATTTATCTATTTTAGGGTTTTTCATGTATATTCCTACTTTTCACGTACTAATGAATCACGATCTTGAGGGTTCTTACGAATTGGGTCCGATTGGCCCATCATTCCAATTTTGGCCCATTAAGCCCAAAAATATTGAGGCACGGAAATCATGCACTTTGCAGTCCAAATTTTGCAGCTTACCAAAAACATTAATCGATTTACTTCACGAGCATTCGCACACTCAAATCTAAAAAAATGCGGTTTTCGGCATTCACTTTTCGACTTTTGCCGATCCGGACTAAGAAAGAGGGTGTTAGTTACACACGCTTATGCGATTGATATGGCGATTTAGATCCACACACAAACCACCTACAATTGGATTACTAACACGTTAATCTAACTATTCAAATATGAACTACGTATTAACCCCTTACAATATTCGCCAACCACACCTACAGATCATAGTAAGCTTATAAGAAATCAATAAGCAACTCATTAACAAATTTTTGTCAATGTTTACCACATAATCATAATTTCACTGCAAGCTGTCTTCCCGAGCAACAGTCACTAAATCATTTATAACTGGAGCTACGAAACTCCAAATCAAGTTCCGTTAATTTTCCTTGAAAATAGACTCATATATCTTCTATCCATAAAATTTTCAGAATTTTGGTTTGGCCAATCAATACCATATTTTCTCAAATTTTCGCATGTTTCACTGTTTGACTAATCTGACCACTCTTCATTACGAATCAAATTTCTCATTGTACAGAATTCAAAATATGTTCTCGTTTATTTCATTTGAAACTAGACTCAACAAGCTTTAATTACATAATTTATTCAGCTTCTAAATCATCTCCCACAATTTATGGTGATTTTCCAAAGTCACGTTACTGCTGCTGTCCCAAGCAGATTTATTACCAAATCACTCTTTCACACCTAACTTGCATGCTTGTTATTTAAACATGTATATCACCAATCAATCATCACATATCTATGATTTTACTTAAGTATAATCTCCATTTCATCATTTTAAAGCACAACATGTTAGCTGATTTTTCCCTTTAACATCTAAGGCACATGCATGCTCATTTGTTTGGCTCAACTTCACCTATCTTCCATTTTTCATCAAAAGAACATGAAACAACAACCATTTCCTTCATTTTAATTCATGACTAAATGCTCACAACACAACTAAAAATCAAAATATACTTCAAGAGTTAAGGTAGAATCAAGAAGAACTCATGAACCTCAAAATAGAAGCAAGGTACCAAGAACTTACCTTCAATTTTCCTCCTCCTAATGACCGAATACTCAAGAGCTTTCTCCTCTCCTTTCTCTTCTCTAACTTTCAGCTATGATGAACAAAGATGGACAAAACTTTGTTCTTTTCACCTTTTCTTTTAATAAAACTTCATATTTCATCCATTTAATTCTTTAATACAAAAGACATGAAATTCTTATCATGAAACATTTACCTAACCCATTATCATGAAACATTTACCTAACCCATTATCATGGAACATTTACCTAACCTATTATCATGGAACATTTATCTAACCTATTATCATGAAACATTTACCTAACCTATTATCAATTTGTATCAATTTGTACCATAAATTATGGATATCAAGTGTACATTTTGTCTACAACAACATGATGGCTGGCCACTTCATGTAAAATGGGAGGTTTGTCATGCAAATCCTCCTATTTTGCACTCCTATTTATTTGGCCACTTCAATTTAGCCTATAGCATTTTCAAACATTTTCACATAGGTTCTATTTCATAATTTCACCCCTTTTCTTATGGAACAAAAATTAACTAAAATTGTCGGGTTCTATCTTAAGCTTGGGCTTTCTAGAGGCCCACTAACATAATTAAACCTATGCCAACATTCACAGGATTCCGAAAATTGGGCGTTACATTTCGCTTCTATACAACATAATTTGACCATCTTACTTTGTATATGATTATTAATTAGTCCAACTTGTTTTTTCTCAGCCAAATAGTTTGAGCAAGAGAGAAGGCATTGTGCATCCCATGTTGAATTCTACATGGGAGAATATGGAGTTTCACAACAAGAAACATGCATTGAATTAAAGAAGCAAGTGGAGAATGCTTGGAAAGATATAAATCATGAGTTGATGTTTAGTGAGACATCCAAGGTTGTTCCAAGTTCGGTTCTTATGCGAAGTCTCAATCTTACAAGGGCCATTGATTTTCTTTACAAGGATGGAGAAGATCAAGTACACACATTGTCAAAATAGAATATTGATAATGGCAAGAAAAGAGAGAAAAATAGAACACGAGATTTCATGTGAAACCTTTTGGAAAAAAAACCACGGGTAGAGGAGAAGAAAATTCACTATATTGAATTCGAATAATTACAATGAGTATAGATTGCATCTATTTATAGGTTTAGAAAATTTTATTCTAATCAACATCTAATAAAAACACCTTATTCAAAAAACAAAGAAAGTAAACACCTTATTCGCCTTGTCGATCCCTATCTTACCACTTTTATTTTAATTTAATAAGAATTTGGGTCACAACTCTAACACATGTTGGAAAATTTTCTAAAGATGGGATCACTTCTTTGCTCATTGATCCATCTCACTCTAAGCTTGAGGAATTAAGAATTTTTCTTATCTCACGATCCTTTTATGTTTGGGTTTCTTTTAAGTGACTTATGTGTCTGTCATGTTGTGTTTAAGGTGTTTTATAGATCTTGATATTTCTTTGAAGTGTATATCTTTGTGTTATTGGTATGTGTCATATTCTATTTAAGTTGATATATAGATCCTAGCATCTCAGTACTCTATGGTATATGTTTATGTTACTTTTATGTTATCATATTTTGTTTAAGGTGTTATTTAGGGACTGAAACCTCAATAACTCTTGATATATGGTTGTGTTATTTTTACATGTCGTATTGTATTTAAGGAGTTATATAAATCTTGGCACCTCAATATCTTTGTGTTACTTTTATGTGCAATTATGTTTAATAGATTATGTAGCTCATCAATGTGTCATTACATAATTTCATGACAGATGATTAAAATCATCCACCTTTCTTCCCATCTTCGAAGGCCACTCTGCCCTCCAATCATATTCC
>NW_026440591.1:0-54879 GCF_025698485.1 Gossypium arboreum
TTGAATGTTATAATTAAACTGAAATATTGAATGTTTTCTTTTATTATAACGTATTCTAGTCTAATGTGGTTATAACACTTCCTATAAATGCCAATTTTTCCCTTGCAAATCTCGTTCGAAATTAATTTTACGAACCAAGTTTAACTAGTAACATCAGATTCGCACACCATGGCAAGCCTTAATGTTTATTCCGTACTAGTGGTTTTATTTTTAACCACAGTGCGATAATGGCTCTGAAGGAGAATGACTAGATTATTAAAGAAAATAATTGTGAAACTAAAATGGGTTTGCCACTGTGTTCTAGAAGCTTTCACGAGTATTTTCAATAGAGGAGTATTTCTAACAAGTGTTCGGCGAACTTGTTGTGTTGGGAAAAGTTTGCCACTCGGCATTAGTAAAGAGGACTCTTGAAAATCCTCTATTCAAAGACCTAAACCAGTGACAATTATAGCTAAGAGCATTAGACATTGTAACACCCCAAACACGGCACGGGCGTTATGGCCGGATCGATCGCCACATTGATGCGTTCAAAACATTCCGTATTACTTAGTTTGGAAAAGCTGAGTTGGTGTTGTAAAGACACTTTTAAAGGTAGGTTAAAGTGAATAGAAGGCATGCTGGGTAGGAAACCGGGGAAAAGAGGAGGTGAGTCAGTTGGATTGCTTAAGTACCAAGCTCTTCCGGATCAATCCTAGACATGCACACCACCATTGCCACACTCTAACATCTCGTGTAATTTTGAGAAAATCGTTTGATTATGTCCGTCTTAAGAAAATGTTTAAGTTGAAAACGTTTGTTTAAAATATTTATTTCCTTGGAAAAACATTTACTTTGCGAAAACTTTGCGGCGTCATCGTGATCTTTTAAAAATCAAGTAGTTTTTATAAAAGCGAACCTAGTGCTAACCGGTTTAATAATCCCCAAAATAAAAATAATTAAAAAGCGGCCTTATTACAACTTTAAACATAATAAAAATAAAATAATCCAAATTAAATGCTAAACTTATTTAAAATTGGCAATCCATCTTCATGGCCACTCTGAATCCTTGACTCCAAGTCCACCAACTAGGGCTCACGCAAGGAGGGAAGAGGAAGGGGTGAGTTTGGAAAACTTCGATGTATCTGAAACCCATCCAAAGCCCAATTTAGCTCGAGCCCATTGGGCTAAGCCTATTCAGGATAACGATTACGATGGGCGAAGCCCTTTTAGAATCTGATAGCAAGGCCTTAGCCCTTTTAACATAACAGTGTGGCCCATAGGCCCGATTCGATAACATGAGTATCCATGAAATAATGAATGCAAGCCCATGCTGGGAGACTACTCAACCCACCAACCGCTACACTTGCCCGTACCAGCCCTACACACCATGTGGGAATATCTCAACCCACCCGACCCTACACACACACATTGCGACAACGGCACTCAAATTCGGTCGATTGAGGCAAAGCCTCCGATGCGTGGATGAACCACTTTCGATACTTCCTCCATTAATACCCCAACCCCATGCAGCAGATATTAATAAAAGCATATCATGTAAAATACAACATTGATCAATCATGCGATTCACCAATTTAAAACCCTAGGGGTATATCGGTAATTTTGCTCTTTAGGGGTAATTTGGTAATTTTGCTCTTTAGGGTAATTTTAGTGATCTACGCTCTTGCACAAGCTAATTGATAATTTTACCGGTTTTATGCAATTTGATTCCACCATCTACCTAATAGGCTAATTTGCCCATCTCTTACCCATATTGGTCAGTAAGCCCATTGGGCCCGGTTTTGGCCCATCAAGCCCCTTTTCCGAAATACGCTAAAGCATCATGTGAACGTGCTTACCACCTTGCGGTGCCAGATCTAACAATTCCTCTATGACTTGAGAGCATTCACATACTTACATGACCATGAAATGCGAATTTGGCATTTGACTTTTTGAATTGAACTAAGAAAGGGTGTTAAAGTACACACGATTCATGATAACGCTTACGAGATCCCTTTGATGTCCTACAATTTATTAGCAGTTCTTATTTACAAACCATAATCACTAAACCCCAAAACTTACTTATCCATGATCGAACCATATCCCTAAAAACCTTTGAAACCTTACCTTTTGCCAAAATCGATAGTTAGCTCGAATCAGATTGCTCCAATGAACCACGCCTTTGATTCAACGCTTAAGAAGAATCTAGTCACCGAAAGAAAACATCAGTTAAAGACTCTTAGAGCCATATGCCCAAATCGTGACCTCCCTAATTTTAGGGACTTGACTTTTCTTAACTTTGCAAAATAAGAACAGATCGAGATGATACGTACTTACCCCTTACTCACTTGATTTCCACGCAATCTAGTGTAGATTTATCTATCAAGCGACGGTGAGAACTCGATTCCCCAAAGTCTTGAAGTTTCGCTATAAGCCCCCAAATCTATGGTTTTTGGCTTTTGTGTGATGAAGAAGATGATAATGTGGGGCTACAACCTTGAAGTAAATTGCGGTTAGAGATCTAGGATTAAGAAAAGATAATTGCAAATTAATAAAAACAAAAGAACATAGGAGAACACGGCTTTGAAGAAATCGGCACAAGCAATGATCACGAGATTTTGGCTTTTATGGATTCGACAAAAGTATTGATGAATAGCGGTATGATGAATAGTTTTGAAGAAGAAGAAAGAAAAAATAGAAGAAGAGGAATAGGGGAGGTGGTAGTTTGGCTAGAGAGGAAAAAGAGAGGAAAAACAACCTAAGGTGTTAAGCGGAAGAAAAGCGGCACCACTCAATACCCTAAGTGCGAAATACTAACAACATAGCCCCCTGCCGATTTTTCCCTCTTCAATTCCCATAATTGACCAACTCCTAGCCTCATCCAAATCCTTAAATCTCTCCCTTATCCTCCTTAATCCAAGCATTTAAACCGATCCAACTCTCCTTTAGCGAGAATCCACGAACTCCAACACTTACCCTCTGCACTAAAAAATAAATGCATCTATTTGCCAACACAGGAATCGATCCTTGCCTTCCCAAAGCTCCACCGCCACTTTTCTAGGAGCCTAGTGGCGTCACCCTTGCCACTTAACCAAGGCTCTTTTGTGATGCAATTTACCCATCACTCCACTTAAGGCCACTTAGCGAACCCCTAACTCCTAAGTCTAAAATTCCAAAAATTCAAGCGGGTTTTGGCCAACTCATGGGCCTTCTATAAGCCCATTTACCTACTCAAAATACTAATTCCACATCCAAATACAAAATTTTAAAAATCTTTACAAAATATTGAAAATCGCGAATAAACTTGAAAATCGGGATGTTACAACTCTACCCTCCTTAAAGAAATTTCGACCTCGAAATTTTACCTTATCGAAACAGATTGAGGGTATTGTTGTTTGCATAGCCTCCTCGATCTCCCGGTAGCTTCCTCCTTGCCATGGTTTCTCCAAAGTACTTTCACTAGTGGAATTGATTTCCTTCTCAACATCTTGGCGTCACGATCAAGTATTTGCACGAGTTCCTCTTGAAGGTTAAATCTGGTTGTACTTCAATTTCAAAGAAGCGGTATGATATGAGTTGGGTCGGATCGATACCGCCTCAACATGGATACATGAAAACGTCATGGATCGATGCGGTTTTGGTGGCAACTCTAGGTGATAAGCCTTTGGTCCAACCCGCTTAACAACTCGGTAAGGCCCAATAAAGCGTGGGCTCGACTTACCCTTCTTACCAAATCTCAAAATTTTCTTCCAAGAGGATACCTTCAAGAAAACCATATCCCCACAGTGAACTCAATCTCTTTGCGCTTCAAATCCGCATCGACTTACATCATCGGACGCCTCCTTTAACCGACCCTTATCGACAACCTTGCTTTCGATTATACGCCACCAATTCGGTCCAAGCACTCGTCGTTCACCCAACTCTGTCCAACACGTCGGCGTCGACATCTTAGCCCATAAAGCGCTTCATATGGTGCCATCTGAATACTTGCTTGATATTTGTTATTGTGCATAAACTCCGCCAATGGTAAGTAGTCCTCCCAACTTCCACAAAAATCGATGATACAACCTCTCAACATATCTTCTAGAACACGAATAACCCTTTACATTGTCCATCATGCGTGGGTGAAAAGGTGTTAAAATCAATCGTGTTCCCAACGCTTCTTGCAACTTCCGCCAAAAGCGAGGCGTAAACCTAGGGTCTCGATCGAGATTATTGACCTTTGGCACCCCATGCGATCGCACTACCTCGCCACATATAGCTTAGCCAACTTTTGTAGTGAGTAGTCGATGCGAGCGGTATGAAATGAGCGATTTTGTTAACCTATCCACAACTACCCACACCGAATCTTTCTTGGTGGGTGTCAAAGGTAACCCACTCACAAAGTCCATTGTTACTCTTTCCAACTTCCATAGTGGAATTTTCTTTGGTTGTAGTAATCCCGAGCGGCAGTTGGTGCTCGACCTTAACTTTCTTGCACGTCGGACATTTCCCAACAAATTTAGTCACCTCTCGTTTTAATCAGGGCCACAAGTACACCTCTCGCAAGTCTCGGTATAACTTATTCCTCCGGGATGCATGGCATAGAGTCCACCATGAGCCTCTTTTAGAATTAAGCGCCTCAATTCGGGATCCTTTGGAATACAAACCCTTCCACGAAAACACAGAACTCCTTCTTTATTCAACCCAAAATCCTCGTTCTCACCACTCTTAACTTCTTTGGGCAGAAGAGCTAATGAATCGTCCTTCAAGCTGTTTTTCCTTAATCTGTTCGGTCCAAGTAGGCCTTACTTGCGATTACGCCAACAAGCTTCCATCATCGAATAGACTTAATCATGCGAACAAGGCTCTCAAATCCGTAACAACCCTTTGACTCAATGCATCCGCCACCACATTAGCCTTTCTGGGTGGTACTCTATCGAGCAGTCGTAGTCTTTAAGCAACTCCACCCACCTTCGTTGCCTAAGGTTCAACTCCTACGAGTCAACAAATACTTTAAGCTCTTATGATCGTGTATATGATGCACTTCTCCCCATATAAGTAATGTCTCCAAATTTTTAGCATAAAAATCACATTGCTAGCTCCAAATCATGCGTAGGGTAATTCACCTCATGAGCCTTAAGGCGCCGTGATGCATAGCGACCACCTTGCCCTCTTGCATCGAAGACGCAACCTAACCCCACATGCGACACATTGCTATATCTGGTGAAGTCCTTCCCGGACCGGTTGAATCAACACTGGCGCTTCGATCAATACCTTTTTCAAGCGATCAAAAGCTTTTTCTTTGTTTCTCGGTCGGACAAATGGTACTCCTTTCCTTATGAGTTTTGTCAAAGGCGCGCCATCATCAGAAACCCTCCACAAACCTTCTATAGTAACTTGCCAACCCTAGAAACTCCAATTTAAATCTTGACCTAGGTGGCTTCCATTCGAGAATAGCTTCAATTTACGAGGATCCACCTTAATCCCTCGGCAGAGACCACATGCCCTAGGAAGGTTACCTCTTTCAACGAATTCACACTTGCTAAATTTCGCATAGAGCTCCTTCTCCCTTAACACTTGTAGCACTGTCTGGAGATGCTCATCATGCTTCACCTCTGTTTGAGTATACCAAGATATCGTCGATAAAGCGACTACAAACCGATCCAAGTAAGGTTGGAATACTCGATTCATCGAGATCCATAAAAGCTGCGAGTGCGTTCGTTAGCCCAAGCGGCATGACCACAAACTCATAATGTCCATATCGAGTTGAAATCTTTGTCTTATGAATATCCCTTCTTTTACCCTTAGGCGATGGTATCCGAGCGAAGATCGATTTTGGAGAAGATCGAAGCTCCCTAAATTGATCGAATAGGTCATCAATCCTTGGTAGTGGATACTTATTCTTAATCGTCGGTTTGTTCAATGGCGATAATCGATCACATGCGCATCGTTCCGTCCTTCTTCTTTACAAAGCAGGACCGGTGCTCCCCAAGGAGACACACTAGGCCTAATGAAGCCTCTATCTAATAGCTCTTGAATTTGAGCCTTGATTCCACCAACTCCTTGGTGCCATCCTATAGGGTGCAATAGAGACCGAGGTGTCCACAGTAACAAATCGATTCCAAACTCAACTTCCGATTGGGAGGTAATCCAGAAGCTCTTAGGAAAACATCCCGAATTCCCTAACGATTCGATGGTCTCCGATCGGATCCTCGATTTCAACTTGACTTACCAAAGCGGATATGCCTCGCATCCCTTGCGCATCGGTTTCTCGACCCTCAGCTCGATACTACATTGGATAAGTAATCCGCCGTTCTCCAATGATCATAACCTCTTCATCATTGTGATTCTTAACACCATCCTCTTAGTTGCACAATCCAAAGTTGCCTTATGCTTGGTCAACCAATCCATCCCTAGGATCGGATCGAATTCTTCAAGCGGTAACTCCATCAAATCCCCACGAAAACCTTGCCTTGAATCTCGAGGCACCTCCTTGAAGAGTTTCTCTACCTTAACCGAATGACCTAAAGGACTTATCACAGACACCCCACATACGGTCTCCTCGAAGTGCACGCCATTCCCGAAATGTTATATGCCACATACGAATGGGTTGATCCCACATCAATCGAGCGATATAAGGTACACCATAGATAAAAACGTACCGATTATGACATCGGTCGTCACCCTCCTCATGGCGACAAGCAAGCATACACCAAAGTGGCCGGCGAGCATCCGCGTTACCAATACCCTTGCCGGGTGCCCCCGTCCACGGCCATTACCTCCGCAACCTTGTCCACGACCTCTTGGGCGGTGGTCCATCCTCACTGAGTTGGCCGGTCGCTCGGCCCCTTGTTAAACCACTTGAGCTGGAGTGGCCCTCCTAGGACAATCCTTAATCCTATGCTCCTTAGACCCTGGCGAAAACAAGCCCAAGAACGCTTCCGGCACTCTCCTTGATGCATTTCGCGCAATCTCCACAAGCTTGCGGTCTACTGTTCACCGGGCTCGCTCGAACGGTTCCCCATCCTAGCTCTCTTAACATTTCGATTCTGACAGACTACTGGTCCGGCATCCCTCTGAACCGATTAGGTCCTTATCACGATTCCTCCGTTCGGTTTGCTTCACTTCCTCGGCTATCTTAGCCTTCTCTACCAGTGCAGCGAAATCTCGCTCCCTCTGCGGAGCTATGAGCACCCTTAACTCATCTCTAAGGCCATCCTCAAAACGTATGCTGCGCTCGTATTCAGTGGAAACGATGCCATTAGCATACCGACTCAATCGTAGAAACTCCGCCTCATATTCAGCAATGGTCTTATTTCCCTGAGTCAGATTCAGGAACTCCTTTCTGCGTGCATCTACATAGCTAGCTCCAACATATTTTGCCTTAAAGGTCTGTTTGAACAGCTCCCATGTTACCCTCTCAGCTGGGGTACCTTCTCTCACGATAATCCACCAGCGTCGCTTCATCCCGCAAACAACGACATTGCCCTTTCAACCACGCTCTCTGGCGGTCCGGGTTATCCATGATCCGCTCTGTGGCTTCCAACCAAGATTTCGGCCACATTTGGGGCCACTCGATATCGCCCTAAAAATCTCGGCTCCGTTGGCGAAGTTGTTGAAATGGACCCCTATTCATGGGCCCGACGTTAGCTCGGCCACCCTTTCCAAAACCCTCAACATGGCACGAGAAAAGCGTCATCCCTGCGGCCGGTCATACGGCCCATTTTCATTAATCGGTGGTGGGCGTACCACTTGGTATGCGTGTTCGAGATAGCGCCGATCCGCTTGAGTGCTACCTCGGCCTCGACCACGGCCTCTTCCTCGAGTAGCCCTTGTACTCATAACGATTTATCCGACGAATTTTATGACATTAGTTTCTTGGTTTCCTTTGTTTATCTGAATGTCTTATGAGCAGATAAAGTTTTAAAGTTATTTGGCGCAATCATAATTTAGCTATGGTTCCGATCTTGTAGTCCTAATACTACATCATCAATAGCTCTATCTCTAAGGCTCGATACTATCTACGATATTATTTCTGATGCGATACATTATATATATAGAAGCGAAAGATACTTACAGACTTAGTGCAGGGGATTGATGTGCCACTCATTTATCGGTCTATTTAAAATTTCAAATACCATGTTTTTGTTTCTAGAAAATAAAAGATTTTATTTGAAAACACTTTTATTTTAAAACTATTGATTTAACCTCGTTTAACAAATAGAAAAAAACTTGAACATCTTGAAAAACTTACCATTTCTAAAAATACCCTTCTTAGGCCCAAGTTTTTGAAAAGATTTTGGACCCGATCCACAGTAGAGTTGTTGCAACCTGGCTCGATACCACTAAATGTAACACCCCAAACCCGGCACGGGCGTTATGACCGGATCGATGAGCCACATTGATGCGTTCAAAACATTTCAGTATTACTTAGTTTGGAAAAATTTGAGTTGGTGTTGTAAAGACACTTTTAAAGGTAGGTTAAAGTGAATAGAAGGCATGCACCGGTAGGAAACCGGAAAAAGAGGAGGTGAGTCCGTTGATTTGCTTAAGTACCAAGCTCTTCCGGATCCAATCCTAGACATGCACACCACCATTGCCACACTCTAACATCTCGTATAATTTTGAGAAAATCGTTTGATTATGTCCGTCTTAAGAAAATGTTTAAGTTGAAAGCGTTTGTTTAAAATATTTATTTCCTTGGAAAAATATTTACTTTATGGAAACTTTGCGCGTCATCGTGATCTTTTAAAAATCAAGTAGTTTTTATAAAAGCGAACCTAGTGCTAACCAGGTTTAATAATCCCCAAAATAAAAATAATTAAAAAAAGCGGCCTTATTACAACTTTAAACATAATAAAAATAAAATAATCCAAATTAAATGCTAAACTTATTTAAAATTGGCAATCCATCTTCATGGCCACTCTGAATCCCTTGACTCCAAGTCCACCAACTAGGGCTCACTGCAAGGAGGGAAGAGGAAGGGGTGAGTTTGGAAAACTTCGATGTATCTGAAACCCATCAAAGCCCAATTCACTCGAGCCCATTGGGCCTAAGCCCTATTTAGATAACGATTACACGATGGTAGAAGCCCTTTTCGAATCTGATGCAAGGCCTTAGCCCTTTTAACATAACGATGTGGCCCATAGGCCCGGTTCGATAACATGAGTATCAACGAAATAATGAATGCAAGCCCATCCGGGAGACTACTCAACCCACCAACCACTACACTTGCCCGCACCAGCCCTACACACCATGTGGGAATATCTCAACCCACCCAAACCCTACACACCACAGATTGCGACAGAACGCACTCAAATTCGATCGATTGAGGCAAAGCCTCCAATCGTGGATGAACCACTTTTGATACTTCCTCCATTAATACCCCAACCCCATGCAGCAGATATTAATAAAAGCATATCATGTAAAATACAACATTGATCAATCATGCGATTCACCAATTTAAAACCCTAGGGTATATCGGTAATTTTGCTCTTTAGGGGTAATTTGGTAATTTTGCTCTTTAGGGTAATTTCGTGATCTACGCTCTTGCACAAGCTAATTCATAATTTTTATCAGTTTTATGCAATTTGATTCCACCATCTACCTAATAGGCTAATTTGCCCATCTCTTACCCATATTGGTCCGTAAGCCCATTGGGCCCGATTTTGGCCCATCAAGCCCTTTTTCCGAAATACGCTAAAACATCACTGAACGTGCTTACCACCTTGCGGTGCGGATCTAACAATTCCTCTATGACTTGAGAGCATTCACATACTTACATGACCATGAAATGCCGGAATTTGGCATTTCGACTTTTCGAATTGAACTAAGAAAGGGTGTTGGTACACACACGATTCGCGATGACGCTTACGAGATCCCTTCGATGTCCTACAATTTATTAGCACAGTTCTTATTTACAAACCATAATCACTAAACCCCAAAACTTACTTATCCATGATCGAACCATATCCCTAAAACCTTTGAAACCTTACCTTTTGCCAAAATCGATAGTTAGCTCGAATCCGATTGCTCCAATGAACCACGCCTTAGATTCAATGCTTAAGAAGACTCTAGTCACCGAAAGAAAACATCGTTAAAGACTCTTAGAGCCATATGCCCAAATCGATGACCTCCCTAATTTTAGGGACTTGACTTTTCTTAACTTTGCAAAATAAAACGGATCTGAGATGATACGTACTTACCCTTACTCCCACTTGATTTCCATGCAATCTAGTGTAGATTTATCTATCAAGCGACGGTAGAACTCGATTCCCCAAAGTCTTGAAGTTTCGCTATAAGCCCCCAAATCTATGGTTTTCGGCTTTTGTGTGATGAAGAAGATGATAATGTGGGGCTACAACCTTGAAGTAGAATTGCGGTCGAGATCTAGGATTAAGAAAAGATAATTGCAAATTAATAAAAACAAAAGAACATAGGAGAACACGGCTTTGAAGAAATCGGCACAAGCAATGATCACGAGTTTCGACTTTTATGGATTCGACAAAAGTATTGATGAATAGGGTATGATGAATAGTTTTGAAGAAGAAGAAAGAAAAATAGAAGAAGAGGAATAGGGAGGTGGTAGTTTAGGCTAGAGAGGAAAAAGAGAGAAAAACAACCCTAAGGTGTTAAAGTAGAAGAAAAACGGCACCACTCAATACCCTAAGTGCGAAATACTAACAACATAGCCCCGCCGATTTTTCCTCTTCAATTCCCATAATTGGCCAACTCCTAGCCTCATCCAAATCCCTTAAATCTCTCCCTTATCCCTCCTTAATCCAAGCATTTAAACTGATCCAACTCTCCTTTAGCAGAATCCACCTGAACTCCAACACTTACCCCTCCTGCACTAAAAAAATAAATGCATCTATTTGCCAACACAAGGAATCGATCCCTTGCCTTCCCAAAGCTCCACACGCCACTTTTCTAGGAGCCTAGTGGCGTCACCCTTACCACTTAACCAAGGCTCTTTTTGTGATGCAATTTACCCATCACTCCACTTAAGGCCACTTAGCCAGAACCCCTAACTCCTAAGTCTAAAATTCCAAAAATTCAACTGGTTTTGGCCAACTCATGGGCCTTATATAAGCCCATTTACCTACTCAAAATACTAATTCCACATCCAAATACAAAATTTTAAAAATCTTTACAAAATATTGAAAATCGCGAATAAACCCGAAAATCAGGATGTTACAACTCTACCCTCCTTAAAGAAATTTCGACCTCGAAATTTTACCTTATCGAAACGATTGAGGGTATTGTTCTTTGCATAGCCTCCTCGATCTCCGGTAGCTTCCTCCTTGCCATGGTTTCTCCAAAGTACTTTCACTAGTGGAATTGATTTCCTTCTCAACATCTTGGCGTCACGATCAAGTATTTGCACGAGTTCCTCTTGAAGGTTAAATCTGGTGTACTTCAATTTCAAAGAAGCGGTATGATATGAGTTGGGTCGGATCGATACCGCCTCAACATGGATACATGAAAAGCGTCGTGGATACGATGCGATTACGGTGGCAACTCTAGGTGATAAGCCTTTGGTCAACCCGCTTAACAACTCAGTAAGGCCCAATAAACCGTGGGCTCGACTTACCCTTCTTACCAAATCTCAAAATTTTCTTCCAAGGGATACCTTCAAGAAAACCATATCCCCACAAATGAACTCAATCTCTTTGGGCTTCAAATCCGCATCGACTTACATCTATCGGACGCCTCCTTTAACCGAACCCTTATCGGCTTAACCTTGCTTTCGATGTTGCGCCACCAATTTCGGTCCAAGCACTCGTCGTTCACCCAACTCGTCCAACACGTCGGCGTCGACATCTTCGCCCATAAAGCGCTTCATATGGTGCCATCTGAATACTTGCTTGATAGTGTTATTGTACATAAACTCCGCCAATGGTAAGTAGTCCTCCCACTTCCACAAAAATCGATGATACAACCTTTCAACATATCTTCCGAACACGAATAACCCTTTACATTGTCCATCCATGCGTGGGTGAAAAGCGGTGCTAAAATCAATCGTGTTCCCAACGCTTCTTGCAACTTCCGCCAAAACCGAGGCGTAAACCTAGGGTCTCGATCGAGATTATTGACCTTTGGCACCCCATGCAATCGCACTACCTCCGCCACATATAGCTTAGCCAACTTTTGTAGTGAGTAGTCGGATGCGACGGTATGAAATGAGAATATTTTGTTAACCTATCCACAACTACCCACACCGAATCTTTCTTGGTGGGTGTCAAAGGTAACCCACTCACAAAGTCCATTGTTACTCTTTCCCACTTCCATAGTGGAATTTTCTTTGGTTGTAGTAATCCCGACGGCGGTTGGTGCTCAACTTAAACTTGCTTGCACGTCCGACATTTCCCAACAAATTCGGTCACCTCTCATTTTAATCTGGGCCACCGGTACACCTCTCGCAAGTCTCGGTATAACTT
Source organism: Gossypium arboreum (assembly GCF_025698485.1). NCBI lineage: Eukaryota > Viridiplantae > Streptophyta > Magnoliopsida > Malvales > Malvaceae > Gossypium > Gossypium arboreum. Next base: position 12,399 of record NW_026440591.1, read on the forward strand.
ATTCCCTCCGGGATGCATGGCACGAGTCCACCATGAGCCTCTTTTAGAATTAATCGCCTCAATTCAGGATCCTTTGGAATACAAACCCTTCCACGAAAACACGAACTCCTTCTTTGTTCAACCCAAAATCCTCGTTCTCACCACTCTTAACTTTGGAACAGAAGAGCTAATGAATCGTCCTTCAAGCTGTTTTTGCTTAATCTATTCGGTCCAAGTAGGCCTTACTTGCGATTACGCCAACAAGCTTCCATCATCGAATAGACTTAATCGATGCGAACAAGGCTCTCAAATCCGTAACAACCCTTTGACTCAATGCATCCGCCACCACATTAGCCTTTCTGGGTGGTACTCTATCGAGCATCGTAGTCTTTAAGCAACTCCACCCACCTTCGTTGCCTAAGGTTCAACTCCTACGAGTCAACAAATACTTTAAGCTCTTATGATCGTGTATATGATGCACTTCTCCCCATATAAGTAATGTCTCCAAATTTTTAACATAAAAATCACCGCGCTAGCTCCAAATCATGCGTAGGGTAATTCACCTCATGAGCCTTAAGTCGTCGTGATGCATAGCGACCACCTTGCCGTCTTGCATCGACATAACCTAACCCCACATGCGACGCATCGCTATATACGGTGAAGTCTTTCCCGGACACCGGTTGAATCAACACCGGCGCCGGTCAATACCTTTTCAAGCGATCAAAAGCTTTTTTTGTTTCTCGGTCGGACAAATGGTACTCCTTTCCTTATGAGTTTTGTCAAGGCGCCGCCATCACCGAAACCCTCCACAAACCTTCTCGTAGTAACTTGCCAACCCTAGGAAACTCCAATTTCGATCTTGACCTAGGTGGCTTCCATTCGAATAGCTTCAATTTTACGAGGATCCACCTTAATCCCTCGGCGAGACCACATGCCCTAGGAAGGTTACCTCTTTCAACCGAATTCACACTTGCTAAATTTCGCATAGAGCTCCTTCTCCCTTAACACTTGCAAGACTGTCGGAGATGCTCATCATGCTTCACCTCTGCTTTTGAGTATACCAAGATATCGTCGATAAAGATGACTACAAACCGATCCAAGTAAGGTTGGAATACTCGATTCATCGATCCATAAAAGGCTGCAGTGCGTTCGTTAGCCCAAAGCGGCATGACCAAAACTCATAATGTCCATATCGAGTTCAAATCTTTGTCTTATGAATATCCCTTCTTTTACCCTTAGCCGATGGTATCCGAGCGAAGATCGATTTTGGAGAATTACGAAGCTCCCTAAATTGATCGAATAGGTCATCAATCCTTGGTAGTGGATACTTATTCTTAATCGTCGGTTTGTTCAATGGCGATAATCGATCACATGCGCATCGTTCCGTCCTTCTTCTTTACAACAGACCGGTGCTCCCCAAGGAGACACACTAGGCCTAATGAAGCCTCTATCTAATAGCTCTTGAATTTGAGCCTTGATTCCACCAACTCCTTGGTGCCATCCTATAGGGTGCAATAGAGACCGGAGCTATCCTAGTAACAAATCGATTCCAAACTCAACTTCCGATTGGGAGGTAATCCAGAAGCTCTTACGGGAAAACATCCGAATTCCCTAACAGATTCGATGGTCTCCACAATCGGATCCTCGATTTGACTTGACTTACCAAAGCTAGATATGCCTCGCATCCCTTGCGCATCGGTTTCTCGACCCTCAACGCCGATACTAAGTAATAATCTCTTCGTTCTCCAATGATCATAACCTCTTCATCATTGTGATTCTTAACACCATCCTCTTATTTGCACAATCCAAAGTTGCCTTATGCTTGGTCAACCAATCCATCCCTAGGATCGATCGAATTCTTCAAACGGTAACTCCATCAAATCCCCACGAAAACCTTGCCTTGAATCTCTAGAGGCACCTCCTTGAAGAGTTTCTCTACCTTAACCGAATGACCTAAAGGACTTATCACAGACACCCCACATACGGTCTCCTCAAGTGCACGCCCAAAGGTGCCCGTAAATGTTATATGCCACATATGAATGGGTTGATCCCACATCAATCGAAAGTATAAGGTACACCATAGATAAAAACGTGCAGTTATGACATCGGTGCATCACCCTCCTCATGGCGGCGACGAAGCAAAGATACACCAAAGCTGGCCGACGAGCATCCGCGTTACCAATACCCCTGCCGAGTGCCCCACGTCCACGGCCATTACCTCCGCGACCTTGTCCACGACCTCTTGGCAGTGGTGGCCATCCCTCACAGGTTGAGCGGTCGCTCGGCCCCTTGTTCGCCACTTGAGTGGAGTGGCCCTCCTAGGACAATCCTTAATCCTATGCTCCTTAGACCCACAACGAAAACAAGCCCTTAACGCTTCCGGCACTCTCCTTGATGCATTACGCGCAATCTCCACAAGCTTGCGGTCTACACTGTGTTCACCGGAATCTCGAACGGTTCCCCATCCTAGCTCTCTTAACATTTCGATTCTGACACCATTGGTCCAAAGCATCCCTCCTGAACCAATTCGGTCCTTATCACGATTCCTCCGTTCGGTTTGCTTCACTTCCTCGGCTATCTTAGCCTTCTCTACTAGTCTTGTGAAATCTCGCTCCCTCATGAGCTATGAGCACCCTTAACTCATCTCTAAGGCCATCCTCAAACGTCGCTGCACTCATATTCAGTGGAAACGATGCCATTAGCATACCGACTCAATCGTAGAAACTCCGCCTCATATTCAACAATGGTCTTATTTCCACGAGTCGATTCAGAACTCCTTTCTGCGTGCATCTACATAGCTAGCTCCAACATATTTCACCTTAAAGGTCTGTTTGAACAGCTCCCATGTCACCCTCTCAGCTGGGGTACCTTCTCTCACAGTAATCCACCAGCGACACGCTTCATCCCGAAGAACGACATCGCCCTTTCAACTTCGCTCTCTGAGTAGTCCAGTCGTCCATGATCCGCTCTGTGGCTTCCAACCAAGATACTCGGCCACATTTGGGACCACTCCAGATCGCCCTAAAATCTCAGCTCCGTTGGCGAAGTCGTTGAAATGGACCCCTATTCATGGGCCCGACGTTAGCTCGCCCACCCTTTCCAAAACCCTCAACATGGCACGAGACAAAGCATCATCCCTGCGGCCGGTCATACGGCCCATTTTCATTAATCGGTGGTGGGCGTACCCGCCACCGGCACGTGTTCGATGACGCCGATCCAGCTTGAGTGCTACCTCGGCCTCGACCACGGCCTCTTCCTCGAGTAGCCCTTGTACTCATAACGATTTATCGATTCACGAATTTTATGGCATTAGTTTCTTGGTTTCTTTGTTTAATACCGAATGTCTTATGAGCAGATAAAGTTTTAAAGTTATTTCGCGCAATCATAATTTAGCTATGGTTCCATCTTGTAGTCCTAATACTACATCATCAATAGCTCTATCTCTAAGGCTCAATTACTATCTACGATGATTATTTACGATGCAAGACAGTATATATATAGAGAGAAAGATACTTACAGACTTGGTGCGGGGATTGATGTGCCACTCATTTATCATCTATTTAAAATTTCAAATACCATGTTTTGTTTACCGAAAATAAAAGATTTTATTTGAAAACACTTTTATTTTAAAACTATTGATTTAACCCGTTTAACAAATAGAAAAAAACTTGAACATCTTGAAAAACTTACCATTTCTAAAAATACCCTTCTTAGGCCCAAGTTTTTGAAAAGATTTTGGACCCGATCCACAGTAGAGTTGTTGCAACTTGGCTCGATACCACTAAATGTAACACCCCAAACCCGACACGGACGTTATGACCGGATCGATCGCCACATTGATGCGTTCAAAACATTCCGTATTACTTAGTTTGGAAAAGCTGAGTTGGTGTTGTAAAGACACTTTTAAAGGTAGGTTAAAGTGAATAGAAGGCGTGCACCGGTAGGAAACCAGAAAAAGAGGAGGTGAGTCCGTCGGTTGCTTAAGTAACAAGCTCTTCCGGATCCAATCCTAGACATGCACACCACCATTACCACACTCTAACATCTCGTATAATTTTGAGAAAATCGTTTGATTATGTCCGTCTTAAGAAAATGTTTAAGTTGAAAACGTTTGTTTAAAATATTTATTTCCTTGGAAAAACATTTACTTTATGGAAACTTTGCGGCGTCATCGTGATCTTTTAAAAATCAAGTAGTTTTTATAAAAGCGAACCCTAGTGCTAACCGGTTTAATAATCCCCAAAATAAAAATAATTAAAAAGAGCGGCCTTATTACAACTTTAAACATAATAAAATAAAATAATCCAAATTAAATGCTAAACTTATTTAAAATTGGCAATCCATCTTCATGGCCACTCTGAATCCCCTTGACTCCAAGTCCACCAACTTGGGCTCACCTGCAAAGAGGGAAGAGGAAGGGGTGAGTTTGGAAAACTCGGTGTATATAGAAACCCATCCAAAGCCCAATTCACTCGAGCCCATTGGGCCTAAGCCCTATTCAGATAATAGTACACAGATGGTCAAGCCCTTTTAGAATCTGATAGCAAGGCCTTAGCCCTTTTTAACATAACGATGTGGCCCATAGGCCCAGTTCAATAACATAAGTATCAACAGAAATAATGAATGCAAGCCCATCTCGGGAGACTACTCAACCCACCAACCGCTACACTGCCCCGTACCAGCCCTACACACCATGTGGGAATATCTCAACCCACCCACCCACACACCACAGTTGCAAAGAACGCTGCTCAAATTCGATCGATTGAGGCAAAGCCTCCGAGACGTGGATGAACCACTTTCGATACTTCCTCCATTAATACCCCAACCCCATGCAGCAGATATTAATAAAAGCATATCATATAAAATACAACATTGATCAATCATGCAGTTCAGCCAATTTAAAACCCTAGGGGTATATCGGTAATTTTGCTCTTTAAGGGTAATTTCGGTAATTTTGCTCTTTAGGGGTAATTTCATGATCTACGCTACTGCACAAGCTAATTCATAATTTTTATCGGTTTTATGCAATTTGATTCCACCATCTACCTAACGAGCTAATTTGCCCATCTCTTACCCATATTGGTCCAGTAAGCCCATTGGGCCCGATTTTGGCCCATCAAGCCTATTTTTCCGAAATACGCTAAAGCATCACGCGAACGTGCTTACCACCTTGCGGTGCCAGATCTAACAATTCCTCTATGACTTGAGAGCATTCACATACTTACATGACCATGAAATGCCGGAATTTCGACATTTCGGCTTTTGCCGAATTGAACTAAGAAAGGGTGTTCGGTACACACCTGATTCGCGACGACTGCTTCTGAGATCCCTTTCGATGTCCTACAATTTATTAGCACAATTCTTATTTACAAACCATAATCACTAAACCCCAAAACTTACTTATCCATGATCGAACCATATCCCTAAAACCTTTGAAACCTTACCTTTTGCCAAAATCGATAGTTAGCTCGAATTCGATTGCTCCAATGAACCACGCCTTAGATTCAACGCTTAAGAAGACTCTAGTCACCGAAAGAAAACATCGATTAAAGACTCTTAGAGCCATATTCCCAAATCGACAGCCTCCCTAATTTTAGGGACTTGACTTTTCTTAACTTTGCAAAATAAAACGGATCCGAGATGATACGTACTTACCCCTTACTCCCACTTGATTTCCACGCAATCTAGTGTAGATTTATCTATCAAACGACGGAGAACTCGATTCCCCAAAGTCTTGAAGTTTCGCTATAAGCCCCCAAATCTATGGTTTTTCGCTTTTGTGTGATGAAGAAGATGATAATGTGGGGCTACAACCTTGAAGTAGAATTGCGGTCGAGATCTAGGATTAAGAAAAGATAATTGCAAATTAATAAAACAAAAGAACATAGGAGAACACGGCTTTGAAGAAATCGGCACAAGCAATGATCACAGATTTCGCTTTTATGGATTTGGCAAAAGTATTGATGAATAGCGGTATGATGAATAGTTTTGAAGAAGAAGAAAGAAAAAATAGAAGAAGAGGAATAGGGAGGTGGTAGTTTGGCTAGAGAGGAAAAAGAGAGGAAAAAAAAGAGAGGAGGAAAAACAACCCTAAGGTGTTAATCCAAGCATTTAAACTCCTAGATCCAACTCTCCTTTAGCTTAATCCACGAACTCCAACACTTACTGAACTCCAACCCCTCGCACTAAAAAATAAATGCATCTATTTGCCAACACAGGAATCGATCCCTTGCCTTCCCAAAGCTCCACACGCCACTTTTCTAGGAGCCTAGTGGCATCACCCTTGCCACTTAACCAAGGCTCTTTTTGTGATGTAATTTACCCATCACTCCACTTAAGGCCACTTAGCCAGAACCCCTAACTCCTAAGTCTAAAATTCCAAAAATTCAACTGGGTTTTGACCAACTCATGGGCCTTCTATAAGCCCATTTACCTACTCAAAATGCTAATTCCACATCCAAATACAAAATTTTAAAAATCTTTACAAAATATTGAAAATCGCGAATAAACCCGAAAATCAGGATGTTACAGACATGGAATAATTGCCTTGCATTGATCGATTCACCATCTCCGTCTGCTTAAGGATATAGGATTGCTAAAGCTACAGAACGGTTACTAGACGTAAAGGGCCAAAATTGTTCTTTTGTCTTTATTTTTGATATTGTTCCGAAAGCTTCATTAAAATGTGTCATTAAATTTAAAGCCTACTTAAATTATTTTTAGTTGTACGGAAATTAAATGGTTCTATAGAAGCCATTACTTAATAAACAATGATTTTATACATGCCATTATTTTTAATTTTATAGCACCGGAACACGATAACCATCTCAAATCGAGCACTACATATTGTTTCACATTGTTTAAATTGACACAAATATCATTATTATAAAAATTAAGTTCATGTCAATAATGTGGAATTGGAATATTCTAGCGTGGTGTGAAACTGAAACAACCTCGATTCCTTGAAAGCCTTTATGGAATTTAAATTCACATTGCCTTTGATGGAAAAATGCCTTGACTTCTCGAAGTTTTGAAAAGACACATATCGTGCCACGAAATATGCTCCAAAGGACGTGCACTGTAATTTGTAATAGTTCCTTGTCTATGGACTCATTTGTTTCATTTTCCATTTTCGCTCCTTCGATACTAATCTAATAGTTATGACCACTTTCGTTTCCGTAGAGGAGAGGCAATCTCGAAATCCACGTCGAAAATGATGTAACGATTCAAAGTCTTAACTTGATTTCCTTATTATTCTTCCTTTAAATTACTTGTTTTTATCAAGATCGAGAATGAAACTCCAAATATTTCGACGACGTGCGCCTCACATTTTCCCTACTAAAAAAGGATCAATTTATATAAAAACTAAATCCTATTCATTATTTGGAAAATACCTACGAGAGTTATAAAAATGAAACGTCATTTACTGTTTCCAATTTCACTCTCTAATAGAATTTTTCATTTTCCAAGCTCATCACTTATTCCACTAAAAGCTTTCAATCATATTTCGAAAATTTGGGCGAACACTTGCACCTAAAAATTTAACGTTGAGCGAAGAAGACAATAACCGAATTGGAGTCCCATGATAAAGACATACATCGACTTAATATCGAGCGTGAAATATTGTTGATGAATTAATTTTGAATGTCAATCATTTAGTTTCCATTTTACATTTTACAAATATGATAAGTGTCATAAAAACTTTGTAACAACAACAAGGTTATAATATTTTACGCTTTGCATAATTATTTCTACATTGTGGCACAAACATATCACCGTTAGGGAATCGGTATAGCTCATTAAGTTTTGAGATGCACGTGAATTTTAACCATCAACATAACATGTGCATACACAACTTCAAAAAATTAGAAAAATAGGATGGCATGCATAACGAATATGTGTGCCTGTCATGCAAGTGTACTATATCCCATATTGCTTTTTCCATATGTTTTTTCCCCATATTACCTTCTAGATGTTTGTTTGGAGTGGACGTAATAGTTCAATCCTAGTTTCAACGCAGAAAAACACATGTACTACATAATCATCTTTATTGAACCTTATTTAAGTTATCCGTTTAGTGCCATTTAAGAATTGTAAAGGGAAGTATAAATGTGTGTCTTTGAATTAATATTTAGATTTGTAGTAATAAAAATTAATGCTAATTAAACTGAAATATTGAATGTTATAATTAAATAGAAATATTGAATGTTTTCTTTTATTGTAACGTATTATAGTCTAATGTGGTTATAACACTTCCTATCAATGCCATTTTTGCCCCTGCAAATCTCGTTTGAAATTAATTTTACGAACCAAGTTTAACTAGTAACATCAGATTCGCACACCATGGCAAGCCTTAATGTTTATTCCGTACTAGTGGTTTTATTTTTAACTTCAGTGCGAGAATGGCTACGAAGGAGAATGACCAGATTATTAAGGAAAATAATTGTGAAACTAAAATGGGTTTGCCCTGTGTTCTAGAAGCTTTCATGAGTATTTTCAATACAGGGAGTATTTCTAACAAGTGTTGCGGCAAACTTGTTGTGTTGGGAAAATTTTGCCACTCAGCATTAGTAAAGAGGACTCTTGAAAATCCTCTATTCAAAGACCTAAACCCAACGACAATTATAGCTAAGAGCGTTCAGACATAGAATAATTGCCTTGCGTTGATCGATTCAGCATCTCCGTCTGCTTAAGGATATAGGATTGCTAAAGCTACAGAACGGTTACCAGACGTAAAGGGCCAAAATTGTTCTTTTGTCTTTATTTTTGATATTGTTCCGAAAGCTTCATTAAAATGTGTCATTAAATTTAAAGCCTACTTAAATTATTTTTAGTTGTACGGAAATTAAATGGTTTTATAGAAGCCATTACTTAATAAACAATGATTTTATACTTGCCATTATTTTTAATTTTATAGCACCGGAACACGATAACCATCTCAAATCGAGCACTACATATTGTTTCACATTGTTTAAATTGACACAAATATCATTATTATAAAAATTAAGTTCATGTCAATAATGTGGAATTGGAATATTCTAGCTTGTTGTGAAACTGAAACAACCTCGATTCCTTGAAAGCCTTTATGGAATTTAAATTCACATTGCCTTTGATGGAAAAATGCCTTGACTTCTCGAAGTTTTGAAAAGACACATATCGTGCCACGAAATATCCTCCAAAGGACGTGCACTGTAATTTGTAATAGTTCCTTGTCTATGGACTCATTTGTTTCATTTTCCATTTTCGCTCCTTCGATACTAATCTAATAGTTATGACCACTTTCGTTTCAGTAGAGGAGAGGCAATTTCGAAATCCACGTCGAAAATGATGTAACGATTCAAAGTCTTAACTTGATTTCCTTATTATTCTTCCTTTAAATTACTTGTTTTTATCAAGATCGAGAATGAAACTCCAAATATGTTGAAGACGTACGCCTCACATTTTCCCTACTAAAAAAGGATCAATTTATATAAAAACTAAATCCTATTCATTATTTGGAAAATACCTACGAGAGTTATAAAAATGAAACGTCATTTGTTGTTTCCAATTTCACTCTCTAATAGAATTTTTCATTTTCCAAGCTCTGTCACTTATTCCACTAAAAGCTTTCAATCATATTTCAGAAAATTTGGTCCAGAACACTTTCACCTAAAAATTTAACGTTGAACGAAGAAGACAATAACCGAATTGGAGTCCCACGATAAAGACATACATCGACTTAATATCGAGCGTGAAATATTGTTGATGAATTAATTTTGAATGTCAATCATTTAGTTTCCATTTTACATTTTACAAATATGATAAGTGTCATAAAAACTTTGTAACAACAACAAGGTTATAATATTTTACGCTTTGCATAATTATTTCTACATTGTGGCACAAACATATAACTGTTAGGGGAATCTGGTATAGCTCATTAAGTTTTGAGATGCACGTGAATTTTTAACCATCAACATAACATGTGCATACACAACTTCAAAAATTAGAAAATAGGATGGCATGCATAACGAATATGTGTGCCTGTCATGCAAGTGTACTATATCCCATATTGCTTTTTCCATATGTTTTTTCCCCATATTACCTTCTAGATGTTTGTTTTGAGTGGACGTAATAGTTCAATCCTAGTTTCAACGTAGAAAAACACATGTACTACATAATCATCTTTATTGAACCATATTTAAGTGATCCGTTTAGTGCCATTTAAGAATTGTAAAGGGAAGTATAAATGTGTGTCTTTGAATTAATATTTAGATTTGTAGTAATAAAAATTAATGCTAATTAAACTGAAATATTGAATGTTATAATTAAATAGAAATATTGAATGTTTTCTTTTATTGTAACGTATTATAGTCTAATGTGGTTATAACACTTCCTATAAATGCCATTTTTTACCCTGCAAATCTCGTTCGAAATTAATTTTACGAACCAAGTTTAACTAGTAACATCAGATTCGCACACCATGGCAAGCCTTAATGTTTATTCCGTACTAGTTGTTTTATTTTTAACTTCAGTGCGAGAATGGCTACGAAGGAGAATGACCAGATTATTAAGGAAAATAACTGTGAAACTAAAATGGGTTTGCCCTGTGTTCTAGAAGCTTTCACGAGTATTTTCAATACAGGGAGTATTTCTAACAAGTGTTGCGGCGAACTTGTGGTGTTGGGAAAATTTTGCCACTCAGCATTAGTAAAGAGGACTCTTGAAAATCCTCTATTCAAAGACCTAAACCCAGCGACAATTATAGCTAAGAGCATTCAGACATGGAATAATTGCCTTGCATTGATCGATTCACCATCTCCGTCTGCTTAAGGATATAGGATTGCTAAAGCTACAGAACGGTTACCAGACGTAAAGGGCCAAAATTGTTCTTTTGTCTTTATTTTTGATATTGTTCCGAAAGCTTCATTAAAATGTGTCATTAAATTTAAAGCCTACTTAAATTATTTTTAGTTGTACGGAAAGTAAATGGTTCTATAGAAGCCATTACTTAATAAACAATGATTTTATACATGCCATTATTTTTAATTTTATAGCACCGGAACACGATAACCATCTCAAATCGAGCACTACATATTGTTTCACATTGTTTAAATTGACACAAATATCATTATTATAAAAATTAAGTTCATGTCAATAATGTGGAATTGGAATATTCTAGCGTGGTGTGAAACTGAAACAACCTCGATTCCTTGAAAGCCTTTATGGAATTTAAATTCACATTGCCTTTGATGGAAAAATGCCTTGACTTCTCGAAGTTTTGAAAAGACACATATCGTGCCACGAAATATGCTCCAAAGGACGTGCACTGTAATTTGTAATAGTTCCTTGTCTATGGACTCATTTGTTTCATTTTCCATTTTCGCTCCTTCGATACTAATCTAATAGTTATGACCACTTTCGTTTCCGTAGAGGAGAGGCAATCTCGAAATCCACGTCGAAAATGATGTAACGATTCAAAGTCTTAACTTGATTTCCTTATTATTCTTCCTTTAAATTACTTGTTTTATCAAGATCGAGAATGAAACTCCAAATATGTCGACGACGTATGCCTCACATTTTCCCTACTAAAAAGGATCAATTTATATAAAAACTAAATCCTATTCATTATTTGGAAAAAACCTACGAGTTAGTTATAAAATGAAACGTCATTTGTTGTTTCCAATTTCACTCTCTAATAGAATTTTTCATTTTCCAAGCTCATCACTTATTCCACTAAAAGCTTTCAATCATATTTCGAAAATTTGGGCGAAAACTTGCACCTAAAAATTTAACGTTGAGCGAAGAAGACAATAACCGAATTGGAGTCCCACGATAAAGACATACATCGACTTAATATCAGAACGTGAAATATTGTTGATGAATTAATTTTGAATGTCAATCATTTAGTTTCCATTTTACATTTTACAAATATGATAAGTGTCATAAAAACTTTGTAACAACAACAAGGTTATAATATTTTACGCTTTGCATAATTATTTCTACATTGTGGCATAAACATATCACTGTTAGGGGAATCTGGTATAGCTCATTAAGTTTTGAGATGCACGTGAATTTTTAACCATCAACATAACATGTGCATACACAACTTCAAAAAATTAGAAAAATAGGATGGCATGCATAACGAATATGTGTGCCTGTCATGCAAGTGTACTATATCCCATATTGCTTTTTCCATATGTTTTTTCCCCATATTACCTTCTAGATGTTTGTTTGGAGTGGACGTAATAGTTAAATCCTAGTTTCAACGCAGAAAAACACATGTACTACATAATCATCTTTATTGAACGTTATTTAAGTGATCCGTTTAGTGCCATTTAAGAATTGTAAAGGGAAGTATAAATGTGTGTCTTTGAATTAATATTTAGATTTGTAGTAATAAAAATTAATGCTAATTAAACTGAAATATTGAATGTTATAATTAAATAGAAATATTGAATGTTTTCTTTTATTGTAATGTATTATAGTCTAATGTGGTTATAACACTTCCTATAAATGTCATATTTTCCCCTGCAAATCTCGTTCGAAATTAATTTTACGAACCAAGTTTAACTAGTAACATCAGATTCGCACACCATGGCAAGCCTTAATGTTTATTCCGTACTAGTGGTTTTATTTTTAACCACGTGTGCGTAATGGCTACGAAGGAGAATGACCAGATTATTAAGGAAAATAATTGTGAAACTAAAATGGGATTGCCCTGTGTTCTAGAAGCTTTCACGAGTATTTTCAATACGGGAGTATTTCTAACAAGTGTTGCGGCGAACTTGTTGTGTTGGGAAAAGTTTGCCACTCGGCATTAGTAAAGAGGACTCTTGAAAATCCTCTATTCAAAGACCTAAACCCAATGACAATTATAGCTAAGAGCATTAGGACATGGAATAATTGCCTTGCATTGATCGATTCACCATCTCCAAATGCTTAAGGATATAGGATTGCTAAAGCTACGAGCGGTTACTAGGACGTAAAGGGCCAAAATTGTTCTTTTGTCTTTATTTTTGATATTGTTCCGAAAGCTTCATTAAAATGTGTCATTAAATTTAAAGCCTACTTAAATTATTTTTAGTTGTACGGAAATTAAATGGTTTTATAGAAGCCATTACTTAATAAACAATGATTTTATACATGCCATTATTTTTAATTTTATAGCACCGGAACACGATAACCATCTCAAATCGAGCACTACATATTGTTTCACATTGTTTAAATTGACACAAATATCATTATTATAAAAATTAAGTTCTTGTCAATAATGTGGAATTGGAATATTCTAGCGTGGTGTGAAACTGAAACAACCTCGATTCCTTGAAAGCCTTTATGGAATTTAAATTCACATTGCCTTTGATGGAAAAATGCCTTGACTTGAAGTTTTGAAAAGATACATATCGTGCCACGAAATATGCTCCAAAGGGCGTGCCTTGTAATTTGTAATAGTTCTTGTCTATGGACTCATTTGTTTCATTTTCCATTTTCGCTCCTTCGATACTAATCTAATAGTTATGACCACTTTCGTTTCCGTAGAGGAGAGGCAATCTCGAAATCCACGTCTACATCGACTTAAAAATTTGGTCCAGAACACTGTAATTTGTAATAGTTCCTTGTCTATGGACTCATTTGTTTCATTTTCCATTTTCGCTCCTTCGATACTAATCTAATAGTTATGACCACTTTCGTTTCCGTAGAGGAGAGGCAATCTCGAAATCCACGTCGAAAATGATGTAACGATTCAAAGTCTTAACTTGATTTCCTTATTATTCTTCCTTTAAATTACTTGTTTTTATCAAGATCGAGAATGAAACTCCAAATATGTCGACGTCGTCGCCTCACATTTTCCCTACTAAAAAGGATCAATTTATATAAAAACTAAATCCTATTCATTATTTGGAAAATACCTACGAGAGTTATAAAATGAAACGTCATTTGTTGTTTCCAATTTCACTCTCTAATAGAATTTTTCATTTTCCAAGCTCATCACTTATTCCACTAAAAGCTTTCAATCATATTTCGAAAATTTGGGCGTAACACTTGCACCTAAAAATTTAACGTTGAACGAAGAAGACAATAACCGAATTGGAGTCCCACGATAAAGACATACATCGACTTAATATCGAGCGTGAAATATTGTTGATGAATTAATTTTGAATGTCAATCATTTAGTTTCCATTTTACATTTTACAAATATGATAAGTGTCATAAAAACTTTGTAACAACAACAAGGTTATAATATTTTACGCTTTGCATAATTATTTCTACATTGTGGCACAAACATATAACCGTTAGGGAATCGGTATAGCTCATTAAGTTTTGAGATGCACGTGAATTTTAACCATCAACATAACATGTGCATACACAACTTCAAAAATTAGAAAAATAGGATGGCATGCATAACGAATATGTGTGCTGTCATGCAAGTGTACTATATCCCATATTGCTTTTTCCATATGTTTTTCCCCATATTACCTTCTAGATGTTTGTTTGGAGTGGACGTAATAGTTCAATCCTAGTTTCAACGTAGAAAAACACATGTACTACATAATCATCTTTATTGAACCTTATTTAAGTGATCCGTTTAGTGCCATTTAAGAATTGTAAAGGGAAGTATAAATGTGTGTCTTTGAATTAATATTTAGATTTGTAGTAATAAAATTAATGCTAATTAAACTGAAATATTGAATGTTATAATTAAATAGAAATATTGAATGTTTTCTTTTATTGTAACGTATTATAGTCTAATGTGGTTATAACACTTCCTATAAATGCCATTTTTCCCTGCAAATCTCGTTCAAATTAATTTTCTGAACCAAGTTTAACTAGTAACATCGATTCGCACACCATGGCAAGCCTTAATGTTTATTCCGTACTAGTGGTTTTATTTTTAACCACAGTGCAATAATGGCTACGAAGGAGAATGACCAGATTATTAAGGAAAATAATTGTGAAACTAAAATGGGTTTGCCCCTGTGTTCTAGAAGCTTTCACGAGTATTTTCAATACGGGAGTATTTCTAACAAGTGTTGCGGCGAACTTGTTGTGTTGGGAAAAGTTTGCCACTCGGCATTAGTAAAGAGGACTCTTGAAAATCCTCTATTCAAAGACCTAAACCCAATGACAATTATAGCTAAGAGCATTCGGACATGGAATAATTGCCTTGCATTGATCGATTCACCATCTCCAAATGCTTAAGGATATAGGATTGCTAAAGCTACGAGCGGTTACTAGGCGTAAAGGGCCAAAATTGTTCTTTTGTCTTTATTTTTGATATTGTTCAAAGCTTCATTAAAATGTGTCATTAAATTTAAAGCCTACTTAAATTATTTTTAGTTGTACGGAAATTAAATGGTTTTATAGAAGCCATTACTTAATAAACAATGATTTTATACATGCCATTATTTTTAATTTTATAGCACCGGAACACGATAACCATCTCAAATCGAGCACTACATATTGTTTCACATTGTTTAAATTGACACAAATATCATTATTATAAAAATTAAGTTCATGTCAATAATGTGGAATTGGAATATTCTAGCGTGGTGTGGCTGAAACAACCTCGATTCCTTGAAAGCCTTTATGGAATTTAAATTCACATTGCCTTTGATGGAAAAATGCCTTGACTTCTCAAAGTTTTGAAAAGACACATATCGTGCCACGAAATATGCTCCAAAGGGCGTGCAATTGTAATTTGTAATAGTTCCTTGTCTATGGACTCATTTGTTTCATTTTCCATTTTCGGTCCTTCGATACTAATCTAATAGTTATGACCACTTTCGTTTCCAGTAGAGGAGAGGCAATCTCAAATCCACGTCGAAAATGATGTAATGATTCAAAGTCTTAACTTGATTTCCTTATTATTCTTCCTTTAAATTACTTGTTTTATCAAGATCGAGAATGAAACTCCAAATATGTCGACGACGTCCGCCTCACATTTTCCCTACTAAAAAAGGATCAATTTATATAAAAACTAAATCCTATTCATTATTTGGAAAATACCTACGAGAGTTATAAAAATGAAACGTCATTTGTTGTTTCCAATTTCACTCTCTAATAGAATTTTTCATTTTCCAAGCTCTGTCACTTAGTCCACTAAAAGCTTTCAATCATATTTCAGAAAATTTGGTCCAGAACACTTGCACCTAAAAATTTAACGTTGAACGAAGAAGACAATAACCGAATTGGAGTCCCACGATAAAGACATACATCGACTTAATATCAGAACGTGAAATATTGTTGATGAATTAATTTTGAATGTCAATCATTTAGTTTCCATTTTACATTTTACAAATATGATAAGTGTCATAAAAACTTTGTAACAACAACAAGGTTATAATATTTTACGCTTTGCATAATTATTTCTACATTGTGGCACAAACATATAACCGTTAGGGAATCGGTATAGCTCATTAAGTTTTGAGATGCACGTGAATTTTTAACCATCAACATAACATGTGCATACACAACTTCAAAAAATTAGAAAAATAGGATGGCATGCATAACGAATATGTGTGCCTGTCATGCAAGTGTACTATATCCCATATTGCTTTTTCCATATGTTTTTTCCCCATATTACCTTCTAGATGTTTGTTTGGAGTGGACGTAATAGTTCAATCCTAGTTTCAACGCAGAAAAACACATGTACTACATTATCATCTTTATTGAACCTTATTTAAGTGATCCGTTTAGTGCCATTTAAGAATTGTAAAGGGAAGTATAAATGTGTGTCTTTGAATTAATATTTAGATTTGTAGTAATAAAAATTAAATCTAATTAAACTGAAATATTGAATGTTATAATTAAATAGAAATATTGAATGTTTTCTTTTATTGTAACGTATTATAGTCTAATGTGGTTATAACACTTCCTATAAATGCCATTTTTTCCCCTGCAAATCTCGTTCGAAATTAATTTTACGAACCAAGTTTAACTAGTAACATCAGATTCGCACACCATGGCAAGCCTTAATGTTTATTCCGTACTAGTGGTTTTATTTTTAACTTCTGGTGCAGTAATGGCTACGAAGGAGAATGACCAGATTATTAAGGAAAATAATTGTGAAACTAAAATGGGTTTGCCTGTGTTCTAGAAGCTTTCACGAGTAGTTTCAATCTGAGGAGTATTTCTAACAAGTGTTGTGGAGAACTTGTTGTGTTGGGAAAAGTTTGCCACTCGGCATTAGTAAAGAGGACTCTTGAAAATCCTCTATTCAAAGACCTAAACCAATGACAATTATAGCTAAGAGCATTCGGACATGGAATAATTGCCTTGCATTGATCGATTCACCATCTCCCTCGCTTAAGGATATAGGATTGCTAAAGCTACAGAACGGTTACCAGACGTAAAGGGCCAAAATTGTTCTTTTGTCTTTATTTTTGATATTGTTCCGAAAGATTCATTAAAATGTGTCATTAAATTTAAAGCCTACTTAAATTATTTTTAGTTGTACGGAAATTAAATGGTTCTATAGAAGCCATTACTTAATAAACAATGATTTTATACATGCCATTATTTTTAATTTTATAGCACCGGAACACGAGAACCATCTCAAATCGAGCACTACATATTGTTTCACATTGTTTAAATTGACACAAATATCATTATTATAAAAATTAAGTTCATGTCAATAATGTGGAATTGGAATATTCTAGCGTGGTGTGAAACTAAAACAACCTCGATTCCTTGAAAGCCTTTATGGAATTTAAATTCACATTGCCTTTGATGGAAAAATGCCTTGACTTCTCGAAGTTTTGAAAAGACACATATCGTGCCACGAAATATCCTCCAAAGGACGTGCACTGTAATTTGTAATAGTTCCTTGTCTATGGACTCATTTGTTTCATTTTCCATTTTCGCTCCTTCGATACTAATCTAATAGTTATGACCACTTTCGTTTCCGTAGAGGAGAGGCAATCTCGAAATCCACGTCGAAAATGATGTAACGATTCAAAGTCTTAACTTGATTTCCTTATTATTCTTCCTTTAAATTACTTGTTTTTATCAAGATCGAGAATGAAACTCCAAATATGTCGACGACGTGCGCCTCACATTTTCCCTACTAAAAAAGGATCAATTTATATAAAAACTAAATCCTATTCATTATTTGGAAAAACCTACGAGAGTTATAAAATGAAACGTCATTTGTTGTTTCCAATTTCACTCTCTAATAGAATTTTTCATTTTCCAAGCTCTGTCACTTATTCCACTAAAAGCTTTCAATCATATTTCAGAAAATTTGGGCCAGAACACTTGCACCTAAAAATTTAACGTTGAACGAAGAAGACAATAACCGAATTGGAGTCCCACGATAAAGACATACATCGACTTAATATCAGAACGTGAAATATTGTTGATGAATTAATTTTGAATGTCAATCATTTAGTTTCCATTTTACATTTTACAAATATGATAAGTGTCATAAAAACTTTGTAACAACAACAAGGTTATAATATTTTACGCTTTGCATAATTATTTCTACATTGTGGCACAAACATATAACTGTTAGGGGAATCTGGTATAGCTCATTAAGTTTTGAGATGCACGTGAATTTTTAACCATCAACATAACATGTGCATACACAACTTCAAAAATTAGAAAAATAGGATGGCATGCATAACGAATATGTGTACTGTCATATGCAAGTGTACTATATCCCATATTGCTTTTTCCATATGTTTTTCCCCATATTACCTTCTAGATGTTTGTTTTGAGTGGACGTAATAGTTCAATCCTAGTTTCAACGAGAAAAACACATGTACTACATAATCATCTTTATTGAACCTTATTTAAGTGATCCGTTTAGTGCCATTTAAGAATTGTAAAGGGAAGTATAAATGTGTGTCTTTGAATTAATATTTAGATTTGTAGTAATAAAATTAATGCTAATTAAACTGAAATATTGAATGTTATAATTAAATAGAAATATTGAATGTTTTCTTTTATTGTAACGTATTATAGTCTAATGTGGTTATAACACTTCCTATAAATGCCATTTTTCCCTGCAAATCTCGTTCAAATTAATTTTCTGAACCAAGTTTAACTAGTAACATCGATTCGCACACCATGGCAAGCCTTAATGTTTATTCCGTACTAGTGGTTTTATTTTTAACTTCAGTGCGATAATGGCTACGAAGGAGAATGACCAGATTATTAAGGAAAATAATTGTGAAACTAAAATGGGTTTGCCCTGTGTTCTAGAAGCTTTCACGAGTATTTTCAATACAGGGAGTATTTCTAACAAGTGTTGCGGCGAACTTGTTGTGTTGGGAAAAGTTTGCCACTCAGCATTAGTAAAGAGGACTCTTGAAAATCCTATATTCAAAGACCTAAACCCAATGACAATTATAGCTAAGAGCATTCAGACATGGAATAATTGCCTTGCATTGATCGATTCACCATCTCCGTCTGCTTAAGGATATAGGATTGCTAAAGCTACAGAACGGTTACCAGACGTAAAGGGCCAAAATTGTTCTTTTGTCTTTATTTTTGATATTGTTCCGAAAGCTTCATTAAAATGTGTCATTAAATTTGAAGCCTACTTAAATTATTTTTAGTTGTACGGAAATTAAATGGTTCTATAGAAGCCATTACTTAATAAACAATGATTTTATACATGCCATTATTTTTAATTTTATAGCACCGGAACACGAGAACCATCTCAAATCGAGCACTACATATTGTTTCACATTGTTTAAATTGACACAAATATCATTATTATAAAATTAAGTTCATGTCAATAATGTGGAATTGGAATATTCTAGCGTGGTGTGGCTGAAACAACCTCGATTCCTTGAAAGCCTTTATGGAATTTAAATTCACATTGCCTTTGATGGAAAAATGCCTTGACTTCTCGAAGTTTTGAAAAGACACATATCGTGCCACGAAATATCCTCCAAAGGACGTGCACTGTAATTTGTAATAGTTCCTTGTCTATGGACTCATTTGTTTCATTTTCCATTTTCGCTCCTTCGATACTAATCTAATAGTTATGACCACTTTCGTTTCCGTAGAGGAGAGGCAATCTCGAAATCCACGTCGAAAATGATGTAACGATTCAAAGTCTTAACTTGATTTCCTTATTATTCTTCCTTTAAATTACTTGTTTTTATCAAGATCGAGAATGAAACTCCAAATATGTCGACGTCGTGCGCCTCACATTTTCCCTACTAAAAAAGGATCAATTTATATAAAAACTAAATCCTATTCATTATTTGGAAAAAACCTACGAGAGTTATAAAAATGAAACGTCATTTGTTGTTTCCAATTTCACTCTCTAATAGAATTTTTCATTTTCCAAGCTCTGTCACTTATTCCACTAAAAGCTTTCAATCATATTTCAGAAAATTTGGGCCAGAACACTTGCACCTAAAAATTTAACGTTGAACGAAGAAGACAATAACCGAATTGGAGTCCCACGATAAAGACATACATCGACTTAATATCAGAACGTGAAATATTGTTGATGAATTAATTTTGAATGTCAATCATTTAGTTTCCATTTTACATTTTACAAATATGATAAGTGTCATAAAAACTTTGTAACAACAACAAGGTTATAATATTTTACGCTTTGCATAATTATTTCTACATTGTGGCACAAACATATAACCTGTTAGGGAATCGGTATAGCTCATTAAGTTTTGAGATGCACGTGAATTTTTAACCATCAACATAACATGTGCATACACAACTTCAAAAAATTAGAAAAATAGGATGGCATGCATAACGAATATGTGTGCCTGTCATGCAAGTGTACTATATCCCATATTGCTTTTTCCATATGTTTTTTCCCCATATTACCTTCTAGATGTTTGTTTTGAGTGGACGTAATAGTTCAATCCTAGTTTCAACGTAGAAAAACACATGTACTACATAATCATCTTTATTGAACCTTATTTAAGTGATCCGTTTAGTGCCATTTAAGAATTGTAAAGGGAAGTATAAATGTGTGTCTTTGAATTAATATTTAGATTTGTAGTAATAAAAATTAATGCTAATTAAACTGAAATATCGAATGTTATAATTAAATAGAAATATTGAATGTTTTCTTTTATTGTAACGTATTATAGTCTAATGTGGTTATAACACTTCCTATAAATGCCATTTTTTCCCCTGCAAATCTCGTTCGAAATTAATTTTACGAACCAAGTTTAACTAGTAACATCAGATTCGCACACCATGGCAAGCCTTAATGTTTATTCCGTACTAGTGGTTTTATTTTTAACTTCTGGTGCAGTAATGGCTACGAAGGAGAATGACCAGATTATTAAGGAAAATAATTGTGAAACTAAAATGGGTTTGCCCTGTGTTCTAGAAGCTTTCACGAGTATTTTCAATACAGGGAGTATTTCTAACAAGTGTTGCGGCGAACTTGTTGTGTTGGGAAAAGTTTGCCACTCAGCATTAGTAAAGAGGACTCTTGAAAATCCTATATTCAAAGACCTAAACCCAGCGACAATTATAGCTAAGAGCATTCAGACATGGAATAATTGCCTTGCATTGATCGATTCACCATCTCCGTCTGCTTAAGGATATAGGATTGCTAAAGCTACAGAACGGTTACTAGACGTAAAGGGCCAAAATTGTTCTTTTGTCTTTATTTTTGATATTGTTCCGAAAGCTTCATTAAAATGTGTCATTAAATTTGAAGCCTACTTAAATTATTTTTAGTTGTACGGAAATTAAATGGTTCTATAGAAGCCATTACTTAATAAACAATGATTTTATACATGCCATTATTTTTAATTTTATAGCACCGGAACACGAGAACCATCTCAAATCGAGCACTACATATTGTTTCACATTGTTTAAATTGACACAAATATCATTATTATAAAAATTAAGTTCATGTCAATTGTAACACCCCAAACCCGAGACCATCGCCGGTGTCGGACCCGAGGGTTAACAAACCAAGTTCACATGTTTTTGCCCACCAATTTGACATTTCCAGTCAGGCTGGAAAACTGCGTCACTGTCGCCTTAAAAATCATATCTCGAGTTTCAAAACTCGGAAACTGGTTTCGTAAATTTTCCCTGAATTTAGACTCATATATACATCCATGGATTTATTTCTAGGATTTTGGTCGGGCCAATTGGTACAGTTTATTAGTTAAAGTTACCCAAGTTACAGGGATCGACTGCTCTGACCTTCGCGCGGTATAACTTGAATATCTCTCTGCACAGGGCTTTAATGCTGGTGTCGTTTGTTTCTAATGAAACTAGACTCAAAATGGAATCTGTACATATAAGGTATATCTCCTAATTCTTTTGGATAATTTATAGTGAATTTTAAAGTTGCGACAGGGAACCCAGAAACCATTCTGGCCCTGTCTCACAATAGCTTTAATATCTCTTAACCTGTAACTCCTATGACCGTTTCGTTTCTTCCATATGAAAATAGACTCATCAAGGTTCATTTACATAGCTTATTCACTATTTGATTCCATTCCTATGAATTATGGTGATTTTTCACATTCACGCCACTGCAGCTGGCAGCATCTGTTTTAAGGTAGGACTTACCTATTTGGTAGTCTCCATGATTCAACTAATCTTGCCATACATAGGTTCATATATGATCATTTTAACCATGCCAATGGCTGATCATATGACCAACATTCCCATTTCCAAACCATAGCCACATCATGACCCCAAATATATATACATACAACCCACAATAAGTCTAAGTTCATGCTCCCTTTCGAGCCATTTTCGCATGGCCATACAAACTTACATTACAACGTATTTAACAAACAAGAGGTAGTCCTATACATGCCATCTCAAGTTCAACCAAAATTTATACCAAAATGGAGGCTTGATAGTGTGGATGACTTGACTTCAACGATCCCAAATCCGATTGCCTCGGCGAAATCTAGAAAACTAAGAGCCAAAGCAACGGGTAAGCATTTTTATGCTTAGTAAGTCTCAAGGAATATAATGAACTATAATTTACAGCAATACATTCACATAGCCAAATGCATCATTTCATTAATACACATTCTTACTTCATACTTCATCATTGTATAAGTTCGCAAAGCATCAATCAATTCAATAACTGAAATTCATTAGTCGATTGAGCGAATGTTGCTCAAACACGTCGACTTTCCAATGCACATATAACGTACCTTATCCTTTGGGCTGTCCGAGTGTACTAATTAAATTCATTTCAGCAACCAACACTCACCTCCAGCCCAAGATTCTTGAATATAACCGGATATAATCACGTGCACAAATGCCTTGGTCTTAGCCGGATAGAATAACTCATACGAATGCCTTGGGCCTTAGCCGGATATAACCACTAGCACAATTGCCTTGGTCTTAACCGGATATAATTTCAGCATAATTGTCTTGGGCTTAGCCCGGATATCATTCAATTTCTCATGCACACATACATCAATAATCATTGGACATACATATTTCATTTTCAAGTTACTAAGGCTCAAACACAATTAATATCATTAGCATATTCGCCTTGGGACTTAGCCGGGTGGAATTCAAATACTCATACACATAATCAATAATCATACACATCCATATTTCATCTCACATAATTCAAGTAAGGTCACTTCTTGAGGACTTACCTCGGATGTTGTCGAACGGCTTTTTCGGCTATTCGATCACCTTTTCCTTCCCTTGTCCAATTGTGGCCCTCTTAGCTCTTGAGCTAATTCAAACAAATTCAATTTATTAAAACCTCATTGTGCTTGCTTATGGCGAATATGACAAGGATTTTAAATGGTCATATGGCCACTCTTTAGCTTGAATACACAATGGTCATGCACATTTTATACTACATCAAGCAATTCAATACAATTTATTTGAGCATCAAGGAAATGCTAAGGCCTTCAATAGGCTACCCAAGGCGAATATTCATGTACATGTTGAGGTCAATTTTGCACTTAATACCTCACAAAAACAGCATGCAATCTACTAATTTATGCTTTGCACATTGTGGTCGAAACTTATAATATAGCATCAAGCACTTATATGTGTGCTAGGCGAATTGTGCTTGCAATTTCACAAGCATTCTTCCACATTTTCTTCTTTAAATCAATATATTCATCACTTAGTTCATAACCAAACATAATGTGCAATCATATATATGCATATATGAGCATGGCGAATTTTCAAGGTGTCCATAGCCATCCAAAACACAAACTTTTAACTAACATGCAAGAAGCATGAATCATGCTCAAGAATGCATCATGGCCAAGTATGACAATCATGCTCCTTTTCAACTTTAATCATGATAAAACAAGAGAAAACTCAAAATCTTACTCATGAGTAGAAAATCCATCATTGCATGCATCATCATCAAGCTTCACACTTAGCATGCAATGGCTTTATCACTATAACAACTTTGGCCAAATACCATTTCCATGGCATACCAAAGATTTGAGCCATGGCTAACATGCACATCAAGTTAGCAACCAAAACATGCATGAAACTCCCAACACAACCTCATACATACCTTAATCTTGATGCAAACTTAGCCAAATCTCCTTCTAGATCTCTTCCAAACCAAGCATGAAGCAAAAATCCTCCTTCTTCCTTAGTTTTGGCTCAAAGAAAGGATGAACAAAATTTTTCTTTCCTTCTCTACAACTCACGGCAATGGGGTATGCCACTCTCTCACACACATTTTTTTTCATTCTTTTCTTACCCATGCTTATTTGTTTACTATTTCTCCTAATGCCCAACAAAACATGTTTCATGACATGTTTGACCCATATTCTTTGTCATGGCGGCCATTACTTGTAGAAAGGGGAATTTGACATGCAAGTCCATTATTTTGCATGCATGCTTTAATTAGTCATCACCTATTTCCCTATCGTACTTTCAAAGTTCACTACTAAGTCCTTTCTTATAATTTAGCACCTAATTAATAAAAATCGAGACACGAAATATTTACGCATACCAATTCCACATACAATAAGTACGGAATATAACACTTAATTATTCTTGTGACTCGGTTTCGTGGTCCCGAAACCACTCTCCGACTAGGGTCACATTCGGGGTGTCACATCAATAATGTGGAATTGGAATATTCTAGCGTGGTGTGAAACTGAAACAACCTCGATTCCTTGAAAGCCTTTATGGAATTTAAATTCACATTGCCTTTGATGGAAAAATGCCTTGACTTCTCGAAGTTTTGAAAAGACACATATCGTGCCACGAAATATCCTCCAAAGGACGTGCAATGTAATTTGTAATAGTTCCTTGTCTATGGACTCATTTGTTTCATTTTCCATTTTCGCTCCTTCGATACTAATCTAATAGTTATGACCACTTTCATTTCCGTAGAGGAGAGGCAATCTCGAAATCCACGTCGAAAATGATGTAACGATTCAAAGTCTTAACTTGATTTCCTTATTATTCTTCCTTTAAATTACTTGTTTTATCAAGATCTAGAATGAAACTCCAAATATGTCGACGACGTCGCCTCACATTTTCCCTACTAAAAAGGATCAATTTATATAAAACTAAATCCTATTCATTATTTGGAAAAAACCTACGAGAGTTATAAAATGAAACGTCATTTGTTGTTTCTAATTTCACTCTCTAATAGAATTTTCATTTTCCAAGCTCATCACTTATTCCACTAAAAGCTTTCAATCATATTTGAGAAAATTTGGGCGAACACTTGCACCTAAAAATTTAACGTTGAGCGAAGAAGACAATAACGAATTGGAGTCCCACGATAAAGACATACATCGACTTAATATCAGAACGTGAAATATTGTTGATGAATTAATTTTGAATGTCAATCATTTAGTTTCCATTTTACATTTTACAAATATGATAAGTGTCATAAAAACTTTGTAACAACTACAAGGTTATAATATTTTACGCTTTGCATAATTATTTCTACATTGTGGCACAAACATATAACTGTTAGGGGAATCTGGTATAGCTCATTAAGTTTTGAGATGCACGTGAATTTTTAACCATCAACATAACATGTGCATACACAACTTCAAAAATTAGAAAATAGGATGGCATGCATAACGAATATGTGTGCCTGTCATGCAAGTGTACTATATCCCATATTGCTTTTTCCATATGTTTTTTCCCCATATTACCTTCTAGATGTTTGTTTGGAGTGGACGTAATAGTTCAATCCTAGTTTCAACGCAGAAAAACACATGTACTACATAATCATCTTTATTGAACCTTATTTAAGTGATCCGTTTAGTGCCATTTAAGAATTGTAAAGGGAAGTATAAATGTGTGTCTTTGAATTAATATTTAGATTTTTAGTAATAAAAATTAATTCTAATTAAACTAAAATATTGAATGTTATAATTAAATAGAAATATTGAATGTTTTCTTTTATTGTAACGTATTATAGTATAATGTGGTTATAACACTTCCTATAAATGCCATTTTTTCCCCTACATATCTCGTTCGAAATTAATTTTACGAACCAATTTTAACTAGTAACATCAGATTCGCACACCATGGCAAGCCTTAATGTTTATTCCGTACTAGTGGTTTTATTTTTAACTTCTGGTGCAGTAATGGCTACGAAGGAGAATGACCAGATTATTAAGGAAAATAATTGTGAAACTAAAATGGGTTTGCCCTGTGTTCTAGAAGCTTTCACGAGTATTTTCAATACAGGGAGTATTTCTAACAAGTGTTGCGGCGAACTTGTGGTGTTGGGAAAATTTTGCCACTCAGCATTAGTAAAGAGGACTCTTGAAAATCCTCTATTCAAAGACCTAAACCCAGCAACAATTATAGCTAAGCGCGTTCAGACATGGAATAATTGCCTTGCGTTGATCGATTCACCATCTCCGTCTGCTTAAGGATATAGGATTGCTAAAGCTACAGAACGGTTACCAGACGTAAAGGGCCAAAATTGTTCTTTTGTCTTTATTTTTGATATTGTTCCGAAAGCTTCATTAAAATGTGTCATTAAATTTAAAGCCTACTTAAATTATTTTTAGTTGTACGGAAAGTAAATGGTTCTATAGAAGCCATTACTTAATAAACAATGATTTTATACATGCCATTATTTTTAATTTTATAGCACCGGAACGCGATAACCATCTCAAATCGAGCACTACATATTGTTTCACATTGTTTAAATTGACACAAATATCATTATTATAAAAATTAAGTTCATGTCAATAATGTGGAATTGGAATATTCTAGCGTGGTGTGAAACTGAAACAACCTCGATTCCTTGAAAGCCTTTATGGAATTTAAATTCACATTGCCTTTGATGGAAAAATGCCTTGACTTCTCGAAGTTTTGAAAAGATACATATCGTGCCACGAAATATGCTCCAAAGGACGTGCACTGTAATTTGTAATAGTTCCTTGTCTATGGACTCATTTGTTTCATTTTCCATTTTCGCTCCTTCGATACTAATCTAATAGTTATGACCACTTTCGTTTCCGTAGAGGAGAGGCAATCTCGAAATCCACGTCGAAAATGATGTAATGATTCAAAGTCTTAACTTGATTTCCTTATTATTCTTCCTTTAAATTACTTGTTTTTATCAAGATCGAGAATGAAACTCCAAATATGTCGACGACGTCCGCCTCACATTTTCCCTACTAAAAAAGGATCAATTTATATAAAAACTAAATCCTATTCATTATTTGGAAAATACCTACGAGAGTTATAAAAATGAAACGTCATTTGTTGTTTCCAATTTCACTCTCTAATAGAATTTTTCATTTTCCAAGCTCTGTCACTTAGTCCACTAAAAGCTTTCAATCATATTTCAGAAAATTTGGTCCAGAACACTTGCACCTAAAAATTTAACGTTGAACGAAGAAGACAATAACCGAATTGGAGTCCCACGATAAAGACATACATCGACTTAATATCAGAACGTGAAATATTGTTGATGAATTAATTTTGAATGTCAATCATTTAGTTTCCATTTTACATTTTACAAATATGATAAGTGTCATAAAAACTTTGTAACAACAACAAGGTTATAATATTTTACGCTTTGCATAATTATTTCTACATTGTCGCACAAACATATAACTGTTAGGGGAATCTGGTATAGCTCATTAAGTTTTGAGATGCACGTGAATTTTTAACCATCAACATAACATGTGCATACACAACTTCAAAAAATTAGAAAAATAGGATGGCATGCATAACGAATATGTGTGCCTGTCATGCAAGTGTACTATATCCCATATTGCTTTTTCCATATGTTTTTTCCCCAAATTACCTTCTAGATGTTTGTTTGGAGTGGACGTAATAGTTCAATCCTAGTTTCAACGCAGAAAAACACATGTACTACATTATCATCTTTATTGAACCTTATTTAAGTGATCCGTTTAGTGCCATTTAAGAATTGTAAAGGGAAGTATAAATGTGTGTCTTTGAATTAATATTTAGATTTGTAGTAATAAAAATTAAATCTAATTAAACTGAAATATTGAATGTTATAATTAAATAGAAATATTGAATGTTTTCTTTTATTGTAACGTATTATAGTCTAATGTGGTTATAACACTTCCTATAAATGCCATTTTTTCCCCTGCAAATCTCGTTCGAAATTAATTTTACTGAACCAAGTTTAACTAGTAACATCGATTCGCGCACCATGGCAAGCCTTAATGTTTATTGCGTACTAATGGTTTTATTTTTAACTTCAGTGCAAATAATGGCTCTGAAGGAGAATGACCAGATTATTAAGGAAAATAATTGTGAAACTAAAATGGGTTTGCCCTGTGTTCTAGAAGCTTTCACGTGTATTTTCAATACAGGGAGTATTTCTAACAAGTGTTGCGGAGAACTTGTTGTGTTGGGAAAAGTTTGCCACTCAGCATTAGTAAAGAGGACTCTTGAAAATCCTCTATTCAAAGACCTAAACCCAGCGACAATTATAGCTAAGAGCATTCAGACATGGAATAATTGCCTTGCATTGATCGATTCACCATCTCCTCTCGCTTAAGGATATAGGATTGCTAAAGCTACGAGCGGTTACTGGGCGTAAAGGCCCAAAATTGTTCTTTTGTCTTTATTTTTGATATTGTTCCGAAAGCTTCATTAAAATGTGTCATTAAATTTAAAGCCTACTTAAATTATTTTTAGTTGTACGGAAATTAAATGGTTCTATAGAAGCCATTACTTAATAAACAATGATTTTATACATGCCATTATTTTTAATTTTATAGCACCGGAACACGAGAACCATCTCAAATCGAGCACCACATATTGTTTCACATTGTTTAAATTGACACAAATATCATTATTATAAAAATTAAGTTCATGTCAATAATGTGGAATTGGAATATTCTAGCGTGGTGTGAAACTAAAACAACCTCGATTCCTTGAAAGCCTTTGTGGAATTTAAATTCACATTGCCTTTGATGGAAAAATGCCTTGACTTCTCGAAGTTTTGAAAAGACACATATCGTGCCACGAAATATCCTCCAAAGGACGTGCACTGTAATTTGTAATAGTTCCTTGTCTATGGACTCATTTGTTTCATTTTCCATTTTCGCTCCTTCGATACTAATCTAATAGTTATGACCACTTTCGTTTCCGTAGAGGAGAGGCAATCTCAAATCCACGTCGAAAATGATGTAACGATTCAAAGTCTTAACTTGATTTCCTTATTATTCTTCCTTTAAATTACTTGTTTTATCAAGATCGAGAATGAAACTCCAAATATGTCGACGTCGTCGCCTCACATTTTCCCTACTAAAAAGGATCAATTTATATAAAAACTAAATCCTATTCATTATTTGGAAAAAACCTACGAGAGTTATAAAATGAAACGTCATTTGTCTGTTTCCAATTTCACTCTCTAATAGAATTTTTCATTTTCCAAGCTCATCACTTATTCCACTAAAAGCTTTCAATCATATTTCAGAAAATTTGGGCCAGAACACTTGCACCTAAAAATTTAACGTTGAACGAAGAAGACAATAACCGAATTGGAGTCCCACGATAAAGACATACATCGACTTAATATCAGAACGTGAAATATTGTTGATGAATTAATTTTGAATGTCAATCATTTAGTTTCCATTTTACATTTTACAAATATGATAAGTGTCATAAAAACTTTGTAACAACAACAAGGTTATAATATTTTACGCTTTGCATAATTATTTCTACATTGTGGCACAAACATATAACTGTTAGGGGAATCTGGTATAGCTCATTAAGTTTTGAGATGCACGTGAATTTTTAACCATCAACATAACATGTGCATACACAACTTCAAAAAATTAGAAAAATAGGATGGCATGCATAACGAATATGTGTGCCTGTCATGCAAGTGTACTATATCCCATATTGCTTTTTCCATATGTTTTTTCCCCATATTACCTTCTAGATGTTTGTTTTGAGTGGACGTAATAGTTCAATCCTAGTTTCAACGTAGAAAAACACATGTACTACATAATCATCTTTATTGAACCTTATTTAAGTGATCCGTTTAGTGCCATTTAAGAATTGTAAAGGGAAGTATAAATGTGTGTCTTTGAATTAATATTTAGATTTGTAGTAATAAAATTAATGCCAATTAAACTGAAATATCGAATGTTATAATTAAATAGAAATATTGAATGTTTTCTTTTATTGTAACGTATTATAGTCTAATGTGGTTATAACACTTCCTATAAATGCCATTTTTCCCTCGCAAATCTCGTTCAAATTAATTTTCTGAACCAAGTTTAACTAGTAACATTAGATTCGCACACCATGGCAAGCCTTAATGTTTATTCCGTACTAGTGGTTTTATTTTTAACTTCAGTGCGATAATGGCTACGAAGGAGAATGACCAGATTATTAAGGAAAATAATTGTGAAACTAAAATGGGTTTGCCCTGTGTTCTAGAAGCTTTCACAGTATTTTCAATACAGGAGTATTTCTAACAAGTGTTGCGGCGAACTTGTTGTGTTGGGAAAAGTTTGCCACTCGGCATTAGTAAAGAGGACTCTTGAAAATCCTATATTCAGAGACCTAAACCCAGCGACAATTATAGCTAAGAGCATTCAGACATGGAATAATTGCCTTATGTTGATCGATTCACCATCTCCGTCCGCTTAAGGATATAGGATTGCTAAAGCTACGTAAGCGGTTACTGGGCGTAAAGGGCCAAAATTGTTCTTTTGTCTTTATTTTTGATATTGTTCCGAAAGCTTCATTAAAA
Source organism: Gossypium arboreum (assembly GCF_025698485.1). Lineage (NCBI taxonomy): Eukaryota > Viridiplantae > Streptophyta > Magnoliopsida > Malvales > Malvaceae > Gossypium > Gossypium arboreum. The sequence continues at coordinate 43,504 of NW_026440591.1, forward strand.
TGTGTCATTAAATTTGAAGCCTACTTAAATTATTTTTAGTTGTACGGAAATTAAATGGTTCTATAGAAGCCATTACTTAATAAACAATGATTTTATACATGCCATTATTTTTAATTTTATAGCACCGGAACACGAGAACCATCTCAAATCGAGCACTACATATTGTTTCACATTGTTTAAATTGACACAAATATCATTATTATAAAAATTAAGTTCATGTCAATAATGTGGAATTGGAATATTCTAGCGTGGTGTGAAACTGAAACAACCTCGATTCCTTGAAAGCCTTTATGGAATTTAAATTCACATTGCCTTTGATGGAAAAGTGCCTTGACTTCTCGAAGTTTTGAAAAGACACATATCGTGCCACGAAATATCCTCCAAAGGACGTGCAATGTAATTTGTAATAGTTCCTTGTCTATGGACTCATTTGTTTCATTTTCCATTTTCGCTCCTTCGATACTAATCTAATAGTTATGACCACTTTCGTTTTCGTAGAGGAGAGGCAATCTCGAAATCCACGTCGAAAATGATGTAACGATTCAAAGTCTTAACTTGATTTCCTTATTATTCTTCCTTTAAATTACTTGTTTTTATCAAGATCTAGAATGAAACTCCAAATATGTCGACGACGTGCGCCTCACATTTTCCCTACTAAAAAAGTTTCAATTTATATAAAAACTAAATCCTATTCATTATTTGGAAAAAACCTACGAGAGTTATAAAAATGAAACGTCATTTGCTGTTTCCAATTTCACTCTCTAATAGAATTTTTCATTTTCCAAGCTCTGTCACTTATTCCACTAAAAGCTTTCAATCATATTTCAGAAAATTTGGGCCAGAACACTTGCACCTAAAAATTTAACGTTGAACGAAGAAGACAATAACCGAATTGGAGTCCCACGATAAAGACATACATCGACTTAATATCAGAACGTGAAATATTGTTGATGAATTAATTTTGAATGTCAATCATTTAGTTTCCATTTTACATTTTACAAATATGATAAGTGTCATAAAAACTTTGTAACAACTACAAGGTTATAATATTTTACGCTTTGCATAATTATTTCTACATTGTGGCACAAACATATAACTGTTAAGGGAATCTGGTATAGCTCATTAAGTTTTGAGATGCACGTGAATTTTTAACCATCAACATAACATGTGCATACACAACTTCAAAAAATTAGAAAAATAGGATGGCATGCATAACGAATATGTGTGCCTGTCATGCAAGTGTACTATATCCCATATTGCTTTTTCCATATGTTTTTTCCCCATATTACCTTCTAGATGTTTGTTTGGAGTGGACGTAATAGTTCAATCCTAGTTTCAACGCAGAAAAACACATGTACTACATAATCATCTTTATTGAACCTTATTTAAGTGATCCGTTTAGTGCCATTTAAGAATTGTAAAGGGAAGTATAAATGTGTGTCTTTGAATTAATATTTAGATTTTTAGTAATAAAAATTAATTCTAATTAAACTGAAATATTGAATGTTATAATTAAATAGAAATATTGAATGTTTTCTTTTATTGTAACGTATTATAGTATAATGTGGTTATAACACTTCCTATAAATGCCATTTTTTCCCCTGCATATCTCGTTCGAAATTAATTTTACGAACCAAGTTTAACTAGTAACATCAGATTCGCACACCATGGCAAGCCTTAATGTTTATTCCGTACTAGTGGTTTTATTTTTAACTTCAGTGCGATAATGGCTCTGAAGGAGAATGACCAGATTATTAAGGAAAATAACTGTGAAACTAAAATGGGTTTGCCTGTGTTCTAGAAGCTTTCACGAGTATTTTCAATCTGGAGTATTTCTAACAAGTGTTGCGGCGAACTTGTGGTGTTGGGAAAATTTTGCCACTCGGCATTAGTAAAGAGGACTCTTGAAAATCCTCTATTCAAAGACCTAAACCAAAGAACAATTATAGCTAAGAGCGTTCAGAGATGGAATAATTGCCTTGCGTTGATCGATTCACCATCTCCGCTCGCTTAAGGATATAGGATTGCTAAAGCTACGTAAGCGGTTACTGCGTAAAGGGCCAAAATTGTTCTTTTGTCTTTATTTTTGATATTGTTCAAAGCTTCATTAAAATGTGTCATTAAATTTAAAGCCTACTTAAATTATTTTTAGTTGTACGGAAAGTAAATGGTTCTATAGAAGCCATTACTTAATAAACAATGATTTTATACATGCCATTATTTTTAATTTTATAGCACCGGAACACGATAACCATCTCAAATCGAGCACTACATATTGTTTCACATCGTTTAAATTGACACAAATATCATTATTATAAAAATTAAGTTCATGTCAATAATGTGGAATTGGAATATTCTAGCGTGGTGTGGCTGAAACAACCTCGATTCCTTGAAAGCCTTTATGGAATTTAAATTCACATTGCCTTTGATGGAAAAATGCCTTGACTTCTCGAAGTTTTGAAAAGACACATATCGTGCCACGAAATATGCTCCAAAGGACGTGCACTGTAATTTGTAATGTTCCTTGTCTATGGACTCATTTGTTTCATTTTCCATTTTCGCTCCTTCGATACTAATCTAATAGTTATGACCACTTTCGTTTCCGTAGAGGAGAGGCAATCTCGAAATCCACGTCGAAAATGATGTAACGATTCAAAGTCTTAACTTGATTTCCTTATTATTCTTCCTTTAAATTACTTGTTTTATGAAGATCGAGAATGAAACTCCAAATATGTCGACGTCGTGCGCCTCACATTTTCCCTACTAAAAAGGATCAATTTATATAAAACTAAATCCTATTCATTATTTGGAAAAAACCTACGAGAGTTATAAAAATGAAACGTCATTTGTTGTTTCCAATTTCACTCTCTAATAGAATTTTCATTTTCCAAGCTCATCACTTATTCCACTAAAAGCTTTCAATCATATTTGAGAAAATTTGGGCGTAACACTTGCACCTAAAAATTTAACGTTGATCGAAGAAGACAATAACCGAATTGGAGTCCCACGATAAAGACATACATCGACTTAATATCAGAACGTGAAATATTGTTTATGAATTAATTTTGAATGTCAATCATTTAGTTTCTGTTTTACATTTTACAAATATGATAAGTGTCATAAAAACTTTGTAATAACAACAGGGTTATAATATTTTACGCTTTGCATAATTATTTCTACATTGTGGCACAAACATATCAACGTTAGGGAATCTGGTATAGCTCATTAAGTTTTGAGATGCACGTGAATTTTAACCATCAACATAACATGTGCATACACAACTTCAAAAATTAGAAAAATAGGATGGCATGCATAACGAATATGTGTGCTGTCATGCAAGTGTACTATATCCCATATTGCTTTTTCCATATGTTTTTCCCCATATTACCTTCTAGATGTTTGTTTGGAGTGGACGTAATAGTTCAATCCTAGTTTCAACGCAGAAAAACACATGTACTACATAATCATCTTTATTGAACGTTATTTAAGTGATCCGTTTAGTGCCATTTAAGAATTGTAAAGGGAAGTATAAATGTGTGTCTTTGAATTAATATTTAGATTTGTAGTAATAAAATTAATGCTAATTAAACTGAAATATTGAATGTTATAATTAAATAGAAATATTGAATGTTTTCTTTTATTGTAACGTATTATAGTCTAATGTGGTTATAACACTTCCTATAAATGTCATATTTTCCTCGCAAATCTCGTTCAAATTAATTTTCTGAACCAAGTTTAACTAGTAACATCGATTCGCACACCATGGCAAGCCTTAATGTTTATTCCGTACTAGTGGTTTTATTTTTAACTTCAGTGCGAGAATGGCAACGAAGGAGAATGACCAGATTATTAAGGAAAATAATTGTGAAACTAAAATGGGATTGCCCTGTGTTCTAGAAGCTTTCACGAGTATTTTCAATACAGGAGTATTTCTAACAAGTGTTGCGGCGAACTTGTTGTGTTGGGAAAAGTTTGCCACTCAAAGATTAGTAAAGAGGACTCTTGAAAATCCTCTATTCAAAGACCTAAACCCATGACAATTATAGCTAAGAGCATTCGGACATGGAATAATTGCCTTGCATTGATCGATTCACCATCTCCGTCCGCTTAAGGATATAGGATTGCTAAAGCTACGTAGCTGTTACTGCACGTAAAGGGCCAAAATTGTTCTTTTGTCTTTATTTTGATATTGTTCAAAGCTTCATTAAAATGTGTCATTAAATTTAAAGCCTACTTAAATTATTTTTAGTTGTACGGAAATTAAATGGTTTTATAGAAGCCATTACTTAATAAACAATGATTTTATACATGCCATTATTTTTAATTTTATAGCACCGGAACACGATAACCATCTCAAATCGAGCACTACATATTGTTTCACATTGTTTAAATTGACACAAATATCATTATTATAAAATTAAGTTCTTGTCAATAATGTGGAATTGGAATATTCTAGCGTGGTGTGAAACTGAAACAACCTCGATTCCTTGAAAGCCTTTATGGAATTTAAATTCACATTGCCTTTGATGGAAAAATGCCTTGACTTCTCGAAGTTTTGAAAAGATACATATCGTGCCACTAAAGATGCTCCAAAGGACGCAATCGTAATTTGTAATAGTTCCTTGTCTATGGACTCATTTGTTTCATTTTCCATTTTCGCTCCTTCGATACTAATCTAATAGTTATGACCACTTTCGTTTCCGTAGAGGAGAGGCAATCTCAAATCCACGTCGAAAATGATGTAACGATTCAAAGTCTTAACTTGATTTCCTTATTATTCTTCCTTTAAATTACTTGTTTTTATGAAGATCGAGAATGAAACTCCAAATATGTCGACGTCGTCGCCTCACATTTTCCCTACTAAAAAAGGATCAATTTATATAAAAACTAAATCCTATTCATTATTTGGAAAAAACCTACGAGAGTTATAAAAATGAAACGTCATTTGCTGTTTCCAATTTCACTCTCTAATAGAATTTTTCATTTTCCAAGCTCTGTCACTTATTCCACTAAAAGCTTTCAATCATATTTCAGAAAATTTGGGCGTAACACTTGCACCTAAAAATTTAACGTTGAGCGAAGAAGACAATAACCGAATTGGAGTCCCACGATAAAGACATACATCGACTTAATATCAGAACGTGAAATATTGTTGATGAATTAATTTTGAATGTCAATCATTTAGTTTCCATTTTACATTTTACAAATATGATAAGTGTCATAAAAACTTTGTAACAACAACAAGGTTATAATATTTTACGCTTTGCATAATTATTTCTACATTGTGGCACAAACATATCACTGTTAGGGGAATCTGGTATAGCTCATTAAGTTTTGAGATGCACGTGAATTTTTAACCATCAACATAACATGTGCATACACAACTTCAAAAAATTAGAAAATAGGATGGCATGCATAACGAATATGTGTGCCTGTCATGCAAGTGTACTATATCCCATATTGCTTTTTCCATATGTTTTTTCCCCATATTACCTTCTAGATGTTTGTTTGGAGTGGACGTAATAGTTCAATCCTAGTTTCAACGCAGAAAAACACGTACTACATAATCATCTTTATTGAACGTTATTTAAGTGATCCGTTTAGTGCCATTTAAGAATTGTAAAGGGAAGTATAAATGTGTGTCTTTGAATTAATATTTAGATTTGTAGTAATAAAAATTAATGCTAATTAAACTGAAATATTGAATGTTATAATTAAATAGAAATATTGAATGTTTTCTTTTATTGTAACGTATTATAGTCTAATGTGGTTATAACACTTCCTATAAATGTCATATTTTCCCCTGCAAATCTCGTTCGAAATTAATTTTACGAACCAAGTTTAACTAGTAACATCAGATTCGCACACCATGGCAAGCCTTAATGTTTATTCCGTACTAGTGGTTTTATTTTTAACTTCTGGTGCAGTAATGGCAACGAAGGAGAATGACCAGATTATTAAGGAAAATAATTGTGAAACTAAAATGGGATTGCCCTGTGTTCTAGAAGCTTTCACGAGTATTTTCAATACAGGGAGTATTTCTAACAAGTGTTGCGGCGAACTTGTTGTGTTGGGAAAAGTTTGCCACTCAGCATTAGTAAAGAGGACTCTTGAAAATCCTCTATTCAAAGACCTAAACCCAATGACAATTATAGCTAAGAGCATTCGGACATGGAATAATTGCCTTGCATTGATCGATTCACCATCTCCGCTCGCTTAAGGATATAGGATTGCTAAAGCTACTGAGCGGTTACTGCACGTAAAGGGCCAAAATTGTTCTTTTGTCTTTATTTTTGATATTGTTCCGAAAGCTTCATTAAAATGTGTCATTAAATTTAAAGCCTACTTAAATTATTTTTAGTTGTACGGAAATTAAATGGTTTTATAGAAGCCATTACTTAATAAACAATGATTTTATACATGCCATTATTTTTAATTTTATAGCACCGGAACACGATAACCATCTCAAATCGAGCACTACATATTGTTTCACATTGTTTAAATTGACACAAATATCATTATTATAAAAATTAAGTTCATGTCAATAATGTGGAATTGGAATATTCTAGCGTGGTGTGAAACTGAAACAACCTCGATTCCTTGAAAGCCTTTATGGAATTTAAATTCACATTGCCTTTGATGGAAAAATGCCTTGACTTCTCAAAGTTTTGAAAAGACACATATCGTGCCACGAAATATGCTCCAAAGGACGGCATCGTAATTTGTAATAGTTCCTTGTCTATGGACTCATTTGTTTCATTTTCCATTTTCGCCCTTCGATACTAATCTAATAGTTATGACCACTTTCGTTTCCGTAGAGGAGAGGCAATCTCAAATCCACGTCGAAAATGATGTAACGATTCAAAGTCTTAACTTGATTTCCTTATTATTCTTCCTTTAAATTACTTGTTTTTATCAAGATCGAGAATGAAACTCCAAATATGTCGACGACGTACGCCTCACATTTTCCCTACTAAAAAAGGATCAATTTATATAAAAACTAAATCCTATTCATTATTTGGAAAATACCTACGAGAGTTATAAAAATGAAACGTCATTTGTTGTTTCCAATTTCACTCTCTAATAGAATTTTTCATTTTCCAAGCTCTGTCACTTATTCCACTAAAAGCTTTCAATCATATTTCAGAAAATCTGGGCCAGAACACTTGCACCTAAAAATTTAACGTTGAACGAATAAGATAATAACCGAATTGGAGTCCCACGATAAAGACATACATCGACTTAATATCAGAACGTGAAATATTGTTGATGAATTAATTTTGAATGTCAATCATTTAGTTTCCATTTTACATTTTACAAATATGATAAGTGTCATAAAAACTTTGTAACAACAACAAGGTTATAATATTTTACGCTTTGCATAATTATGTCTACATTGTGGCACAAACATATCACCGTTAGGGAATCGGTATAGCTCATTAAGTTTTGAGATGCACGTGAATTTTAACCATCAACATAACATGTGCATACACAACTTCAAAAATTAGAAAAATAGGATGGCATGCATAACGAATATGTGTGCTGTCATGCAAGTGTACTATATCCCATATTGCTTTTTCCATATGTTTTTTCCCCATATTACCTTCTAGATGTTTGTTTGGAGTGGACGTAATAGTTCAATCCTAGTTTCAACGCAGAAAAACACATGTACTACATAATCATCTTTATTGAACCTTATTTAAGTGATCCGTTTAGTGCCATTTAAGAATTGTAAAGGGAAGTATAAATGTGTGTCTTTGAATTAATATTTAGATTTGTAGTAATAAAAATTAATGCTAATTAAACTGAAATATTGAATGTTATAATTAAACTGAAATATTGAATGTTTTCTTTTATTGTAACGTATTCTAGTCTAATGTGGTTATAACACTTCCTATAAATGCCAATTTTTCCCTTGCAAATCTCGTTCGAAATTAATTTTACGAACCAAGTTTAACTAGTAACATCAGATTCGCACACCATGGCAAGCCTTAATGTTTATTCCGTACTAGTGGTTTTATTTTTAACTTCAGTGCAAAGAATGGCTACGAAGGAGAATGACTAGATTATTAAAGAAAATAATTGTGAAACTAAAATGGGTTTGCCACTGTTCTAGAAGCTTTCACGAGTATTTTCAATACAGGAGTATTTCTAACAGTGTTCCGGCGAACTTGTTGTGTTGGGAAAAGTTTGCCACTCAGCATTAGTAAAGAGGACTCTTGAAAATCCTCTATTCAAAGACCTAAACCCAGCGACAATTATAGCTAAGAGCATTCAGCATTGTAACACCCCAAACCTGGCCTGGACGTTATGACCGGATCTGATGCGCCACATTGATGCGTTCAAAACATTCCGTATTACTTAGTTTGGAAAAGCTGAGTTGGTGTTGTAAAAGACACTTTTAAAGGTAGGTTAAAGTGAATAGAAGTCGTGCACCGGTAGGAAACCGGGAAAAAGAGGAGGTGAGTCCGTGACCGCTTAAGTACCAAGCTCTTCCGGATCCAATCCTAGACATGCACACCACCATTGCCACACTCTAACATCTCGTAATTTTGAGAAAATCGTTTGATTATGTCCGTCTTAAGAAAATGTTTAAGTTGAAAACATTTGTTTAAAATATTTATTTCCTTGGAAAAACATTTACTTATGGAAACTTTGCGGCGTCATCGTGATCTTTTAAAAATCAAGTAGTTTTTATAAAACGAACCTAGTGCTAACCAGTTTAATAATCCCCAAAATAAAAATAATTAAAAAGAGCGGCCTTATTACAACTTTAAACATAATAAAAATAAAATAATCCAAATTAAATGCTAAACTTATTTAAAATTGGCAATCCATCTTCATGGCCACTCTGAATCTCGCCCACTCCAAGTCCACCAACTAGGGCTCACCGCAAGGAGCGAAGAGGAAGGGGTGAGTTTGGAAAACTCGGTGTATCAGAAACCCATCCAAAGCCCAATTGAGCTCGAGCCCATTGGGCCTAAGCCCTATTCAGATAACAAGACACAAGAGGTCAAGCCCTTTTCGAATCACATGAGCAAGGCCTTAGCCCTTTTAACATAACAAAGGTGGCCCATAGGCCCGTTCAATAACATGAGTATCAATGAAATAATGAATGCAAGCCCATCCTGGGAGACTACTCAACCCACCAACCGCTACACCGCCTGCACCAGCCCTACACACCATGTGAGGAATATCTCAACCCACCCAAATTTCTACACACCACAGCAAAGAACGCTGCTCAAATTCAGTCGATTGAGGCAAAGCCTCCCGACGTGGGTGAACCACTTTCAAGATACTTCCTCTATTAATACCCCAACCCCATGCAAGATATTAATAAAAGCATATCATGTAAAATACAACATTGATCAATCATGCGATTCACCAATTTAAAACCCTAGGGGTATATCGGTAATTTTGCTCTTTAGGGTAATTTGGTAATTTTGCTCTTTAGGGGTAATTTCGTGATCTACGCTTGCACAAGCTAATTCATAATTTTTACCAGCTTTTATGCAATTTGATTCCACCATCTACCTAATAGGCTAATTTGCCCATCTCTTACCCATATTGGTCCAGTAAGCCCATTGGGCCCATTTTGGCCCATCAAGCCCCTTTTTCCAAATACGCTAAAGCATCATGCGAACGTGCTTACCACCTTGCGGTGCAGATCTAACAATTCCTCTATGACTTGAGAGCGATCACATACTTACATGACCATGAAATGCCGGAATTTGGCATTTCGGCTTTCTTTAATTGAACTAAGAAAGGGTGTTCTTTACACACCGATTCATGACGACCGCTTCGAGATCCCTTCGATGTCCTACAATTTATTAGCACAGTTCTTATTTACAAACCATAATCACTAAACCCCAAAACTTACTTATCCATGATCGAACCATATCCCTAAAACCTTTGAAACCTTACCTTTTGCCAAAATCGATAGTTAGCTCGAATCCGATTGCTCCAATGAACCACGCCTTAGATTCAACGCTAAGAAGACTCTAGTCACCGAAAGAAAACATCAGTTGAAGACTCTTAGAGCCATATGCCCAAATCGACAGCCTCCCTAATTTTAGGGACTTGACTTTTCTTAACTTTGCAAAATAAGAACAAACCGAGATGATACGTACTTACCCCTTACTCCCACTTGATTTCCACGCAATCTAGTGTAGATTTATCTATCAAACGACGGAGAACTCGATTCCCCAAAGTCTTGAAGTTTCGCTATAAGCCCCAAATCTATGGTTTTTCGGCTTTTGTGTGATGAAGAAGATGATAATATGGGGCTACAACCTTGAAGTAAAATTGCGGTCGAGATCTAGGATTAAGAAAAGATAATTGCAAATTAATAAAAACAAAAGAACATAGGAGAACACGGCTTTGAAGAAATCGGCACAAGTAATGATCACAGATTTGGCTTTTATGGATTCGCAAAAGTATTGATGAATAGCGGTATGATGAATAGTTTTGAAGAAGAAGAAAGAAAAAATAGAAGAAGAGGAATAGGGAGGTGGTAGTTTGGCTAGAGAGGAAAAAAGAGAGAAAAACAACCCTAAGGTGTTAAGCGGAAGAGAAACGGCACCACTCAATACCCTAAGTGCGAAATACTAACAACATAGCCCCCCGCCGATTTTTCCCTCTTCAATTCCCATAATTGGCCAACTCCTAGCCTCATCCAAATCCCTTAAATCTCTCCCTTATCCCTCCTTAATCCAAGCATTTAAACCGATCCAACTCTCCTTTAGCGTAATCCACGAACTCCAACACTTACCCTCCTCGCACTAAAAAAATAAATGCATCTATTTGCCAACACAGGAATTGATCCCTTGCCTTCCCAAAGCTCCACACGCCACTTTTCTAGGAGCCTAGTGGCGTCACCCTTGCCACTTAACCAAGGCTCTTTTGTGATGCAATTTACCCATCACTCCACTTAAGGCCACTTAGCCGTAACCCCTAACTCCTAAGTCTAAAATTCCAAAAATTCAACTGGTTTTGGCCAACTCATGGGCCTTCTATAAGCCCATTTACCTACTCAAAATACTAATTCCACATCCAAATACAAAATTTTAAAATCTTTACAAAATATTAAAAATCGCGAATAAACCCGAAAATCGGATGTTACAACTCTACCCTCCTTAAAGAAATTTCGACCTCGAAATTTTACCTTATCGTAACAGTTGAGGGTATTGTTGCATAGCCTCCTCGATCTCCCGGTAGCTTCCTCCTTGCCATGGTTTCTCCAAAGTACTTTCACTAGTGGAATTGATTTCCTTCTCAACATCTTGACGTCACGATCAAGTATTTGCAGAGTTCCTCTTGAAGGTTAAATGGTCGTACTTCAATTTCAAAGAATCGGTATGATATGAGTTGGGTCGA
>NW_026440592.1:0-12500 GCF_025698485.1 Gossypium arboreum
GAACTATGAGATTGTGCATCGACTATCGTCGGTTGAATAAAGTGATGATAAAGAACAAATATCCGTTGCCACGAATTGACGATTTGTTTGATCAATTAAAGGGAGCCTCGGTGTTTTCAAAGATAGATTTGAGGTCGGGTACTATCGGTTGAGGGTCCGAGAATCGGACATACCCAAGACTACTTTTAGAGCGAGTGCGGTCACTACTGAATTCTTGGTGATGCCGTTTGGGCTTACTAATGCCCTACGGTATTTATGGATTTAATGAATAGAATTTTCAGGCTATACTTGGATCGATTCAGTAGTTGTATTTATCGATGACATTTTGGTCTATTCGAGAGATGAAAGCAGAACATCTTTGAACACCGAGGCTAGTGTTGCAAATCTTACGAGATAAGCGATTATATGCAAAGGTCGATAAATGTGAATTTTGGTTGAAAGAGGTTAGCTTTTTGGGGCACGTGGTGTCCGCGATCGGGTGTCGGTGGACCCGAACAAAATTTGGCCATAGTCGATTGGAAACCTCAAGGAATGTTACCGAGGTTAGGAGCTTTTGGGGCTTGCGGATACTATCGACGATTTGTGAAAGGTTTTTCGATGATAATTGCACCGATGTGAAACTACTTCAAAAAGATGTTAAGTTCGAGTGGTCGAACATTTGTCAAGAAAGTTTCGATCGACTAAAAACTGTTTAACAGAGGCCGGTACTAGTACTGTACCGAGTCTGGTAAAGAGTTTGTTATATCTGATGGCGCATCCTTGCTTGGGTTAGGTTGTGTGTTGATGCAAGAAGGTCGAGTTGTGGCTTATGCGTCGAGACAACTAAAGCCACATGAGAGAAACTATCAGACCCATGACCTTGAATTAGCAGACCATAGTGTTCGCCTTGAAGATATGGCGGCATTACTTGTTTGGAGAAAGGTGTCACATTTATTGGCATTACTTTTCTTACACACTTTGTTGACAAGCACGTAATGACCCAAGGGTTTGACACCGAATTACAAACTCGATGAGACTCAATTGGCAAAGTCTTCTTTGGATGCTAAGGTTTCACATATATAAGAATGAGTAGAACCGGGGTCAATCAAAGCAATCACATTAGTATCGAAAAGAGTGAAAGTACCGGTAATAACATCGGTGAGGCGGCATCCTCGGCGTCATGGCGTATGGCATAAGTCCTAGCAGAGCACGAGCCTCGGGTCTTGTTGTAGCATCTCTTGACCCTCTCGACCGCCACTAGCGTTGCCGCATTTGGATGGCCTACCTCTAGCGGTGGTAGCACCCGGTTTCCACTTTGACTTACATTTTGTTCAAGCAACCTCGGGCAATCCTTGATAAAGTGGTCGGCCGATCCACACTTATAGCAGAGCGATCACGGAACCTCTGACTCCCCAAATGCCATTTGGCACAATCACGAACACTCCGCTCTCTCGGCGATCATTTCCACCATCGGCGATCAAGTGACTCGTGTGGTCACAGGGTCGATCGCGATCTCGTCTAGAAAGCCCGAAGCGCCTCTAGACCGGCTCACATCATCTCGAAATCTCTTGATGCTGTTGAAGAGACTTTCCGAGGACCTTTTTGAAATTCTCAGGTTCCCACATCAACTTTTGTTTCTCTTTTCTAAGCTCTTGACTTTACAAGCTCGCTCAACAAGTACTACGAACTCTCGTATCTCGAGAATGCCAACGAACATCCTTATATCATCATTCAGCCCATCCTCGGCGTTTACACATAATAGCTTGAACGAAATCACATTCTCGCGTGTCTGGCTAAGCCTCACAAATTTTCGTTCAGTAGTCGAATCGACATAGAGCCTTGCTTAAGATCAAGAAATTCCTTCGCTTTTGGTCGATGAATCTCGGATGATATACTTTTTTGAACTTCGGTTTAAAGAACTCCCAAGTTACTTGCTCTCTAGGCACCCTGTAAGTCGAGTACTCCACCAATAGTAGGCGAATCGCGTAGCAAGGAGATGGTACACTTTAAGCACTCATCGTGTACAAGATAGCTCATCGAGCACCGGATAGTGTTGTCCAACCAAAATTCAGCTTGCTCGGCATCGTCATCATCCGTAGCTTTAAATTCAGTGGCCCCATGTTTTGAATCACGCCGATTTGGGGCTTACTTGACCTTATTTGGTCGATTCACGGAGGTATTGTAGGTCTTGAGGTTGCATTAGTCGGGAATGGAGGTTGTGGAGCAGTAGTGTTAGTTCGAATGTATTGGTTGAACCAATCATTTATCACACTATAAAAGGCTTGCCTAGCCTCATCATTCGGATTCTTGGCCATAGGTTAAGAGTCCGCGGTGTTGTCCCTTGCTCTGGAGCATGCGCCACACTCTCCACATCATCAGCTATTGCTCGGTTGGGATCGGGATCCATTGCTATAAACAAACACAAATTCAGATTGTCAGAAATCACCACACTATCAATTTATCACTATATGGCATGTATAGCTAGACCCCAAACATATCACGGTAGTCCTAGAATCGACTAAACCATAGCTCTGATACCAATAAAATTGTAACACCCCGAACCCGAGACCATCGCCTGTGTCGGACACGAGGGGTTAACGAGACAAATCCTCTTAAAGTACCGACCAATTTGGCATTTCCAGACAGGCTGGAAAACTGCGTCACTGTCGCCTTAAAAATCATATCTCGAGTTTCAAAACTCGGAAACTGATTCCATAAATTTTCCCAGAATTTAGACTCATATATCCATCCATGGATTTATTTCTAGAATTTTTGGTCGGGCCAATTGGTACAGTTTATTAGTTAAAGTCACCCATATTACAGGGGTCAACTGCTCTGACGTTCGCGCTTTACAACTTGAATATCTCTATGTACAGGGCTTTAATACTGGTGTCGTTTGTTTCTAATGAAACTAGGCTCAAAATGGAACCCGCACATATAAGGCATGACTTCTAATTCTTTCTGGATAATTTATGGTAAATTTTCAAAGTCGCAACAGGGGACCCAGAAACCGTTCTGGCCCTGTCTCACGAGAACTTTAATTTCTCTCGGTATACTGTTCATATGATCGTTTTGTTACCTTCATATGAAAATAGACTCATCAAGGTTCGATCACATAATTTATTCACTATTTAACACCATTCCTACAAATTTTGGTGATTTTTCACATCCACATCACTGCAGCTGGCAGCATCTGTTTTTAAGGTAGGCTTTACCTATTTCATGATTTCCCTGATTCAATTGGCCCTTTTTGCATACATAGCACAAAGTGTGATCATGATTAACCATTCCAATGGCTAATCATTGCAAAACAATTCCATACCCCATCATGATCAACATACAACGATTATAGCATTATACTAAAAACGTATATAAGCCATTTTCGCATGGCTAGCCAAGTTTACACAAAACCGAAAGGTACATGACCTTCAACAAAAAGGGTAGTCCTATACATGCCATTTCAAAGTTCAACCAAAATTATACCAAAATGGAGGCTTTGATAGTGTGGATGACTTCGACTTCAAGGATCCCGAATCCGATAGCTAACGAGCAAAATCTATAAGACAGAGAAACAGAGGAAACGGAGTAAGCAATTTATGCTTAGTAAGTTTGAGCAAGAAATTCCAGCACAACAAAAGCTTAGCATTCATAAAGCTAACGGATAATTTCATATGTACAAACTCTCAATATCATACTCATTTCACATTTCAACCCCTATGATCATACATAAGGGATCACCTTAGTCACATACAGGAAACTCATTACTCGATTGGCCGAATATTATTCAAGGAATCAAGCGATTCAAGCTCATATGAACATACCTCATTGCTGGAATTTTTCTCAAGCGCATTAACTGAAATTTTACAGCAAAATTGCTTATTCTAGAATCACGTACCTTGAGAATTTAACCGGATATAACGACTCGCTCAAATGCCTTGGAATGAAGCTTAGGTTATAGCGACTTGCACGAATGCCTTGGGACTTAACCCGGGTTTAGTAACTTGCACAAAGCCTTCTGGATTAGCCCGGATTTATTAACTTCATACGAATGCCTTCGGATCCTAGTCCGGATATAGTCACTTAGCACAAAGCCTTGGGACTTAGCAGGACATCATTGAATAGCCGAGCACAATTGTCAATAAATTATGACACATTCAGTATTTCATTTTCAATAGCAAAGCTCAAACACAAGGCACTTTTACACTTGTAATTTCGCTCAATAGCCACACACAAAGAGCATGATTTTAATTTGCTTTAAACATGATCTAATCAATTTCGAATTTAAGCTCTATTACTCAAGAACTTACCTCGGACGTGGTCGAAGCGGTTTGACGGCTATTCGACGACTTTTCCTTCCCTTATCGGATTTAGCTCCCTTTGCTCTTGAGCTTAATTTAACAAATAAATTGGTTTTATCATTTGAGCATCGAAAGAGGAATTCAAGATGCCTAGCCAATATATATATATACTCATTAGGCATCAAAGTCGCATATGTACAAAATCATGAATCGAACTCAACACATTAGTTAATATTCCTCTTAGCCGAATTTTCTAAGCCAAGAATAGGCATCAATATGCTTGCCTCTAACCGAATGCATGCACACCAATTTCCCCTCATGTGGCCGAATATACAAGTCCATGTTGAGGCCAATTATACACTTAATACCACACAAAAACAGCATACGTTTTTACTACTAACGCATTACTTATCGTAGCTCAATGCACATCTCTCATTTACTTCATAGTCGAGACATCATCGCAAGCAAATATACACCTTGAAATAGCATATATGTCATACCAATACATCGTGTGCAAACGTATATACATATATATATATGCTAGAGCCGAATCTCAAGTTGATTGTAACTAAACATGAACACAATTTCAATACACAAATCTTACTTTCCATGCAATGAGCATAAATCACACTTATGGTTGTACCATGGCCGAATACATCACAACCCCATAACTTTGGACATGATTAAACAAAGAACTTAGCATCTCATTCGAAAATGCTAAAAGAAAATCTAAGAGTCCTCAATCCCCCCCATCACATGTATCATTATCAAGCTTGATATTTAGCATGCAATGGCATTTACACCACATTTACTTTGGCCGAATTTCATTCCCATGACATTGCAAAGATTTGAACCATGGGCTACCAAGAACATCAAGCTAGCAACTAAAAACATGCATGAATTTCATGGCACAATCTCAAACATACCTTAATCTTGATGCAAGTTTAGCCAACCTCTTCCTAATCCTCTTCCAAAACAAACATGAAGCAAAAAAATTCCTTCCTTCCTCTAGTATTTTCGGTCAAGAGAGAATGCAAGGTTGGATGAACAATTTTTTTCTTTTTTTCATCTACAATACACGGCAATGGGGTTTCACACTCACACTCACATTTTTTTTCTTTTCTTTCTTTATTACCCATGCTTATTTGTTTATTATTTCTCCTAATGCCCAACAAAACATGTTTCATGACATGTTTAGCCCATGATTCCTTGTCATGGCGGCCACTACAACTTGGGGGAAATTTGACATGCAATTCCTCCTTTGACTACATGCACTATTAGGTCCTTATAGATTAGCCTTTCACTTTTCAAAAGTGTCACACAAGTCCTACTAACTGAATTCACATCCAATCGGCTAAATCGGAACTTGAAATTTTCACACATTCATAATTACATATTCTAGACAATAAATTTTACATTCAAACATTTCGGTGACTCGGTTTAGCGGTGCCGAAATCACTTCCCGGCTAGGGTCAATTTTGGGCTGTCACAAAAATATATGCTAGATTGGGAAAATTTGATTAAATGTTCATGAGATGAAATTAGGTGATTAAAAGATGTTAGTTGACATTGTATATATATATATATATATTCGGCCATTAAAGTGAGTATGTAGGTGATGTTGAATCAAGTTTTTGGTGCATATTTAGTTAGGTGTATAATCGACCAAATAGGTGATTAGTAAGAATGGTTGCCGAATATACAAGCATACATATGCATGTGTAGTTGAATTATGAATGTTTAGCAAGATGGTTAAACTAGTTGATTTATTGATTAAGCTCAAGGAGTTAAAGAAGGAGAATCAAGCAAGGAAAGGCGAAGGTCATCGAGTAGCCGACTTGGAACTATTTTACCCAACACGAGGTAAGTCATTAAGCATATATTTGGTGTTGATTTAAATGATCATAATATATATGCAAATGTGTTTAAATGAGTTGATGTGTAAATGGAAATGTATGTGTGTAGAATGATGCCATTGTTGAATGTATAAAGGCAGCAAAATGCATAAGGTATTGGTCTCGGCACTAAGTGTGCGGATATAAATGGACACGGTGACAAGATTGGCACTAAGTGTGCGGGTTTAAAATTGTACAGCACTAAGTGTGCGAGTTTGATTATATAGCACTAAGTGTGCGAGCTGAATGTATATAGCACTAAGTGTGTGGATTCACTATATGCCCTTGCATTACAATTGGCACTGAGTGTGCGACATTATCGAGTTAATCCCGGACAGCGGATCGGGTAAGTACCTTGAGCTCATGACGAATAGGCAATATGTTCATGCTCGGGGTTGAGCTTGGTATGCTTTAAATCTATGTGATGATTTCAATTGTATGATTATGGTGAAAATGAGTTGGTGAGTGAAAATGCCTCAAATATCTTATTGTATAGAATATGAAATGTGGATGTATGACTTGGTATGAGATTGAACCGAAAGGTCCGAGGAATTATGGTATAGTTTTGATATGGATGGAGTACCTAGCGTCGTTTATCGTTTCATGTTGTGATAATTTTATTAATGGATGGTTGATGAATGCTTATGACTTCATTGAGTTATAAACTCACTCGGTGTTTTCTTGTCACCCATTTTAGGTCTCTTGGACTCGATCGCTTTTGCGTGCTCGGAACCGTCATTGAAGTCATCACACCGGCTGGAAATCTTTTGGTATTGTCTTCGTAGTTGAACTAGGAGAACATTTGGCATGTATAGGCTATTTTGTTTTGTTGAATTGTGGGTTGTAAACTTTAAGCCATGCGAAAATGGCCTATGTGGTCGGTTGAGTGTGATTCTAAAATCTATAGTCACGAGCCTTAGAAACCTTAATTTTGATAAGGTGGCCATAGTTAGTATTATGTATGATGAAATAGTTGGCCATGGAAGAATTATGAAATAGTCAATGTTTGCTTTAGTAACAGATGCTGCCAGCAGCAGTGAGGTGAGATGGAAAAATCACTAAAAATAGTAGAAGTAGAATTAAATAGTGAATAAATTATGAAATTCAACCTTGATTAATCTATTTTCATATGGATGAAACGAAACGACCATATGAGCCGTATTTTAAGAGATATTCGAGATTTCGTGAGACAGGGCCAGAACGGTTTCTGGATCCTCTGTTTCGACTTTGAAAATTTACCATAAATTATCCAAAAACAATTCGGAGTCATGCCTCATATTCATAGATTTCCCTTTGAGTCTAGTTTCATTAGAAACAAACGGCATGAGCATTGGAGCTCTGTACGAGATGATATCCAGGTCGTAATGCACAAAGGTCAGTGTAGTCGAACTCTGAAACAGGGGTGACTTTAACTAATAAACTGTACTAATTGGCTCAACCAAAAATTCTAGAAAAAAATGTGTAGATGGGATTATGAGTCTAGTTTCAGGGAAAATTGACAGAACTGATTTTCGAGTTCTGGAACTCGAGATATGACTTTTAAGGTGACAGTGACGCAGTTAACTAGCTTTGCACGAATGTAAATCAAATATTTTAGAGAGAGAAATAAAGGGAAGTAAGCCCGGTAACACCACGTGGTCAAATCCGGTGACGATCACGGGTTTGGGGTGTTACAGCCTCGGACACCATAGGCAACCTAGGATGTTGGATTTGCGGGTGCCTCGAGCAGCAGGGGCACCCTGGTGCCTCGGATGTGCGGGCTAAAGGAAAGTGCCCGTTCGGACATCTGAATGTTGCTCGTAGCAGATTGACGAAGTTTTTTTAGCTCTTTAAAGGGTAGAGATCCGCTGCCCCCCGACGTGGCCCCCCCTCGAACCCGAGGTGGGGTGCGTCCGCAGCCCCCACGGGGGTCGGATAGTCCCGCAATGACTCACCAATGGTGGTGGGTCGATCGCCGGCGCTAGTGGCGGGGTGATGATTTTCGGCCGGTCAAGCCCGTGCCCATAGGAATGTAATAGCGACTCGGGACCAAGTTCCCTATATGGGCAAAGATCTCCGGGTGGCTTATGCATTGCTATGGGCTCGAGCTAACTTGCCCATTCTCCCCGTCATGTTAGGGATGCCTTGTGCCTCCCAAGTCGGCGACCATCGGCGCCTTGGCCTTGCCAAGCCCTTGTCTACATTCAAATCAGCCGTGACCCCAGTATCAAGTCCTTTGACTAAGAAGCTGCACACCTGGGGGGCGTAAGTTGAGTTTGTAGGCTTGGTCTTGGCTCGACCAATTCCCAGTGGAATTTTGTCCCTTGTAGTTCTCGTGCCAAGCGTTTGTGGTGTGCCCTCGTTTCATTGTTCCTTCCGCTCCCCTATCAATACATTGGTTGGGTGGGTTGTTGGCCGGTGTGTGTGGGTACTACTACTAGTACGCAATGGGCATATGAGTGGTGTTTTGGTTGTGTGTATTGGCGGGCTCCATGCTACCCACATCGAATCGTCGAGCCACACTCCTCTTCATTGAATCCTTGTTCTAATTGAACCCAAGGGTGCGATCGGGATCTGTGTTGCGCATCTAAGCCGGATGGAATTATGGATGTGTTGCCGTCCTTCTCCATCTCGTGCCCTTTGGGCTGCGTGGTGGACCACAATCGTGTCTGTGTCCCGAGTGTGCCCCTTAAATCGGTGTGGCCTCGTCGGTGCAATTGGTGCTCGTTCGTGCTTTCGGATGCGAAAAATATTTTTGAGAGTAGGGTTTAGGCCCTTGTCTCTCGATGCCTATGCATTTGTCTCTTGACACGAGCGATGCTCGTGCTCGTTATGGCCTCTTCGTTGCTCATGCGGCATGTTGAGAGCCATGCGATTGTCGACGTCGCGGAGGAATGCTACTGGTTGATCCCGCCGGTAGTCATATGCTTGTCTCAAAGATTAAGCCATGCATGTGTAAGTATGAACAAATTGATCGTGAAAGCCGCGAATGGCTCATTAAATCGATTATAGTTTGTTTGATGGTATTTGCTACTCGGATAACCGTAGTAATTCTAGAGCTAATCGTGCAACAAACCCGACTTGGAAGGGATGCATTTATTAGATAAAGGTCGACGCGGGCTTTGCCCGTTGCTCGATGATTCATGATAACTCGACGGATCGCACGGCCTTTGTGTGCGTGACGCATCATTCAAATTTACGCCTATCAACTTTCGATGGTAGGATAGTGGCCTACTATGATGGTGACGGGTGACGGAGAATTAGGGTTCGATTAGGAGGGAGCACGAGAACGGCTACCACATCCAAGGAAGGCAAAGAAAGCTAAATTACCCAATCGACACGGGAGGTAGTGACAATAAATAACAATACCGGCTCTATGAGTGCAGTAATTGGAATGAGTACAATCTAAATCCCTTAACGAGGATCCATTGGAGGGCAAGTCCGGTGCCGAGTGGCATGTAATTCCAGCTCAATAAGCGTATATTTAAGTTGTTGCGGTTAAAAAGCTCGTAGTTGGACTTAGGGGTGGGTCGGTCGGTCCGCCTCACGGTGAGCACCGATGCCTGCTCGTCCCTCTCGCCGCGATCGCGCCTGGCCTTAATTGGTCGGGTCGTTCCTCTGTGTATTTGTTACTTTGAAGAAATTAGAGTGCTCAAAGCAAGGCCTACGCTTGTATACATTAGCATGGGATAACATCATAGGATTTCGATCCTATTGTGTTGGTTTTGGGATCGGAGTAATGATTAACGAGGACGGTCGGGGCATTCAGATTTCATAGTCGAGGTGAAATTCTTGGATTTATGAAAGGCGAACAAGCTGCGAAAGCATTTGCCAAGGATGTTTTCATTAATCAAGAACGAAAGTTGGGGGCTCGAAGGCGATCGACACCGCCCTAGTCTCAACCATAAGCGATGCTTGACCGAGGATCGGCGGATGTTGCTTTTAGGACTCATTGGCACCTTATGAGAAATCAAAGTCTTTGGGTTAGGGAGTATGGTCTCAAGGTGAAACTTAAAGGAATTGTGGAAGGGCACCACAGGAGTGGAGCCTGCGCTTAATTTGACTCAACACGGGAAACTTACTGGTCCGGACATAGTAAGGATTGACAGACCGAGAGCTCATTCTTGATTCTATGGGTGGTGGTGCATGGCCGTTCTTAGTTGGTGGAGCGATTTGTGCGGTTAATTAGTTATGAGCGAGACCTCACCGCTAACTAGCTACACAGAGGTGATCCTCCGTGGCTAGCTTCTTAGAGGGACTATGGCCTTTTAGGCCACGGAAGTTTGAGGCAATAGCAGTGCGTGGAAGATGCCCTTAGATGTTACGGGCACATATGGCGCTTCTAATCGATGTATTCAAGCGAAGTCTATAGCCTTGGCCGACGGGCCGGGTAATCTTTGAAATTTCATCGTGATGGGGATAGATCATTGCAATTGTTAGTCTTCAACGAGGAATTCCTAGTAAGCGCGAGTCATCATTTCGCGCTGACTACGCCCTACCCTTTGTACACACCGCCCGTCGCTCCTAACGATTGAATGGTCGGTGAAGTGTTGGATCGCGGCGACGTGGGCGGTTCATTTGCCCGCGACGTTGCGAGAAGTTCATCGAACCTTATCATTTAGAGGAAGGAGAAGTCGTAACAAGGTTTCCGTAGGTGAACTGCGGAAGGATCATTGTCGAAACACGCTAGCGCGAGCGACCCGTGAACGCGTTGTATACAACATCGGAGGTGAATGCGGGTGCATCGCCGTCTGTTGCCATCCCGCGTGTCGAGCGGCCGATCTGTCGTCCCTCCGCCCATTGGGTGGGGTGAGATGTCGATCAACCTCTTCGATGCAAAAGCGAACAAACCCCAAGGCGAATCGCGCCAAGGAATCGAAATGAAAAAGTGGACACATCTCTCGTTGTCGCACCGCTCGCGGTGTCGGTGCTTCGATGATGTTGTTCTTTTGTCCCAAAGTATATAGAATGACTCTCGAACGGATATCTCGGCTCTCGCGATCGATGAAGAACGTGGCGAAATGCGATACTTGGTGTGAATTGCGAGAATCCCGTGAACCATCGAGTCTTTGAGCATAAGTTGCGCCCCAAGCCATTAGGCCGAGGCACGTCTGCTGGGTGTCACGCATCGTCGCTTCTATCCAACCCCGATCCCCGGGACTCGATTGGACATGGCGTAAATTGGCCTCCGATGCGCTCATAGCGGCGGTTGGCCTAAATTTGAGTCCTCAGCGGCATAATCGTCGCGACGATCGGTGGTATCTTGTAAGCAACCTCATTCATTGTCGTGCGTGTTTGTCGATCGAGACCCTTAAACCCTTTCGGCGTCGCATCGCGCCCCTGTGTCGAAGCAGATTACCACCGAGTTTAAGCATATCAATAAGCGGAGGAAAAGAAACTTACCAGATTCCCTAGTAACAATGAGCGAGCAGGAAAAGCCCGGCTTGAGAATCAAGGCGCCACCGTGTTGAATTGTAGTCTGGAGAAGCGTCCTCGGTGGCCGGGCTCAAGTCCCTGGAAAGGGCGCGAGAGAGGTGAGAGCCGTCGTGCGGACCTGTCGCACCACGAGGCGACATCTCTTCACGTCGGGTTGTTTGCGAATCTGACCCTAATCGGGCAGTAAATTCCGTCAAGGCTAAATACGGGCGAGAGACCGATGGCGAACAAGTACCGCGAGGAAAGATGAAAAGGACTTTGAAAAGAGAGTTAAAGAGTGCTTGAAATTGTCGGGAGGGAAGCGGATGGGGGCGGCGATGCGCCTCGGTCGGATGTGGAGCTGGCGAGAGCGCGGACCGACGCGGTCGTGGCGGCGCCCAAGCCCGGCCTTTGATACGCTTGTGGAGACGTCGTCGCTCGATCGTGAGATCCAAAGACGCCGTCTCGGCGTGCTTGACACTGCGTGCTCGGGCGTCGACTGCGGGCTCCCCATTCGCCCGTCTTGAAACACGGACCAAGGAGTTCGACATGTGTGCGAGTCAACGGGCTAGAAAACCCGTAAGACGAAGGAAGCTGATTGGCGGGATCCTCACGGGTGCACCGTCGACCGACCTTGATCTTTTGAGAAGGGTTCGAGTGAGAGCATGCTGTCGGGACCGAAGATGGTGAACTATGCCCGAGTGGGGGCGAAGCGAGAGGAAACTCGGTGGAGGCTCGCAGCGATCTTGACGATGCAAATCGCTTAAATCGACTTGGGTATAGGCGAAAGACTAATCGAAGCGTCTAGTAGTTGGTTCCTCCAAGTTTCCCTCGGGATATTTGGAGCCCTTAGCGAGTTCTATCGGGTAAAGCCAATGATTAGAGGCATCGGGCGCAGCGCCTCGACCTATTCTCAAACTTTAAATAGGTAGGA
>NW_026440592.1:15000-18027 GCF_025698485.1 Gossypium arboreum
CCAACAGAAAAAATTTCTAAGTTAAACACTTGGCCGTGCCCCTCAGAAACATGGCTGTGCAGGGCCGTTGTCCGAGCACTTGTTCAATTTTCTACCGTGCCATCATGCCATATTTCATTCGACTTCTTGTATTTCTTTTGGGCCAATGGAAGAAATTTTCAATTAAAATACCAAGTGTAAGTGGCGAAAAAATTGCCCTATTTCGGGCATGTACGGAGCCCTGAAACATCCATAGCGTAGGCCATCCCGTGGTGCGGGTCATCGAACAACATCGGCACCTTGGTGCCTCGGATGTCTTGAGGCGTTGGGCTAAAAAACATGTCCTGTTTGAGACACATGGATGTCTTTGGTAGCACATTGACCAAGTTTTTTAGCTCTTAGGGGAAGTGATATTGAGCGGCTGGGGTTATCCGAGCCGCCCACGCCCATCGCATGCGGGACGTCGGTGCCCCCACCACCGGTTAGGTTCCCGGTGGTGCTCCGACGATCCATCCCAGCGATGATCCGGCGATCCATCCCAGGATATACAAAACGGCGCAACGAGTCCCTCCCCAATCCCAAAAGGTAGAATTCAGATACCGTTACATGTTCGGTACCAAATAATGAATGAACCGTCCCAAACCTAGAATTCAGATACCGTTGCATGTTCGGTACCCAACAATGAATGAATCGTCCCTGTCCCTCCCCTTTTGCAAGAAGAGCCTCCGGCACCTTTGGCCCTCGGTCGTACGGCATCCTCGTACACCATCGGCAGCGTGTGCCATCCTGTGGTGCGGGGCCATCGGGGCGCCACCGGCCCCTTCGATGTGTCAGAGCATCGGGCAGCATCGGCACCTTGGTGCATCGGATGTGCGGGAGGGTCGAGCACCAAAGCTAATTTTGGGCCCCCGTTGGTGCAGAAGCGTCGGGACCATAAAGTGTCCCTGTTTCAGACACATGAATGTCGCCTGGTAGCACATTGACCAAGTTTTTTTAGCTCTTTAGGGGGGAGGTGATATTGAGCGAACAGGGGTTGTCCAGGGCACTGCCCACGCCCATCTCATGCCCAGACGTCGGTGCCCCCCATCGCCGGTTAGGTTCCGGCGGTCTTTGCGGCGATCCATTCGGCGGTGGTTCGTGAGCTTTCCGGCGGTGCTCGGTGAGCCATCCCGAAATATAAAAAACAATGCTACAAGTCGTCCCGGTCCCTCCCCTTTCGAACCATCCCGGTCCCTCCCCTTTCGGAACAAGAGCCTCCGGCACCTTGGGCCCTTGCTTGCGCCGGAGCATCAGGCACTCTTGGTAACCTAGGACATCGATGGTGCCGGAGCATCCGCACATTGCTGCTTGGACGTGCTGGAGCCTTGGATGCACAACTAGGCCACCTAGGACGTTAGTGGTGCGAGAGCCTCGAGCAGCATCGGCACCTTGGTGCCTTGGATATGCAGGAGCCTCGGACACCATCGGTAACCTAGGCCCTTGGTCGTGCAGGAGCCTCGGCCACCATCGGCAACCTAGGCCCTTAGTCGTGCAGGAGCCTCGGCCACCATCGGCAACCTAGCCCCTGGTCGTGCGGGAGCCTCGGGCACCATCGGCAACCTAGGCCCCTAGTCGTGCGAGAGCCTCGGGCACCATCGGCAACCTAGGTCCCTGGTCGTGCGGGAGCCTCAAACACCATCGGAACATAGGCCCCTGGTCGTGCAGGAGCTCGGACACCATCGGCAACCTAGGCCCCTGGTCGTGCAGGAGCCTCGGGCACCATCGGCAACCTAGGCCCCTGGTCGTGCGGGAGCTTCAGGCACCATCGGTACCCGTGGCCCTTGGTCGTGCGAGAGCCTCGGGACCATCAGCACCTAGGCCCTTAGTCGTGCGGGAGCCTCGGGCACCATCGGCACCTTGGTGCTTGGATGTCTGGGAGCACAGGACACCATCGGTAACCTAGGCCCACAGTCGTCAGGGAGCCTAGTGCACCATCGTCACCTTGGTGCTAGGATGTGTGGGAGCCTCGGACACCATCGGCAACCTAGGCCCTTGGTCGTGCCGGAGCCTCGGGCACCATCGGTAACCTAGGCTCTTGGTCGTCAAGGGAGCCTCGGGCACCATCGGCACCTTGGTGCCTCGGATCTGTGCGGAGCCTCGGCGAGATTGGCACCTTGGTGCTTGGATGTCTGGAGCCTCGGACACCATAGGCAACCTAGGGCGTTGGATGTGCGGGTGCCTCGGCGGCGAGGGCACCCCGGTGCCTCGGATGTCTTGAGCTAAAGGAAAGTGCCCCGTTTCGGACATCTGAATGTTGCTCAGTAGCAGTTAATGAAGTTTTTTAGCTCTTTAAGGGGTGAGATCTGCGCGCCTCGACGTGGCCCCCATCTAACTTGGGAGGGGTGCGTCCATAGCCCCGAGGTCGGATAGTCCCACAATGACTCACCAGCGGTGGTGGGTCGATCATGGCGCTAGTAAGCGGGGTGATGATTTTCCGGCCGGTCAAGCCGGTGCCCATAGAAATGTAGCCAGCGACTCGAGGACCAAGTTCCCTATATGGGCAAAGATCTCTGGGGTGGCTTATGCATTGCTATGGGCTCGAGCTTGGCTTGCCCATTGTCCCCGTCATGTTAGGGACGCCTTGTGCCTCCCAAGTCGGCGACCCATGGCGCCTTGGCCTTGCCAAGCCCTTGCCTACATTCAAGCTGCCTGTGACCCCGGTGCCAAGTCCCTTTGACGGGCAGCGGCACCTTTGGGGCGTAAGTTGAGTTTGTAGGCACGGTCTTGGCTCGACCAAATCGATGGGATTTTGTCCCTTGTAGTTCTCGTGCTGCAGCGTTTGTGGCTAGAGGTGTCGTGAAAGTTACCACGAGGATAAGCGGCTTGTGGCGATAGCGTTCATAGCGACGTTGCTTTTGATCCTTCGATGTCGGCTCTTCCTATCATTGTGAAGCGAAATTCACCAAGTGTTGGATTGTTCACCCACCAATAGGGAGCGTGGTGGGTTTAGACCGTCGTGAGGCAAAGTTAGTTTTACCTCTCGATGGCGGCGTCGCAATAGTAATTCAA
>NW_026440593.1:0-16308 GCF_025698485.1 Gossypium arboreum
AATTTTTCTTTCTTTGTTTTTGTTTCTCTATGTAGCACAAGGGGGGAAGCATCCACACTCATTTTTTTTTCATTTCTTTACCCATGCTCTTATTTTATTATTTCTAACATCCACCCTAGCAAAACATGTTTAAGACATGTTTTCTTTTGCCATCTTCATCACCATCCCATTCCTTCTTTTGGGTAAATTGACATAAAACCATTCTTTTGCATGCATATACTATTAGACCATTGAAGATTGGCCTATCACCTTTCCAATGTTTCATATATGTCCATCTAAATAAATTCACATAGAAATGATCAAATTAATACATGCAACTTTCACACATGCATTTGCTAACATCATAAACATAGAATATAACTTTTAATTACTTATAAGACTTGGTTTAATGGTCCGCACCACTCCGACTAGGGTCAAATTAGGGATGTCACAACTCTCCCCCTTAAAAATTTTCGTCCCGAAAATCTTGATAAATAGGTTTGGATATCGCTCTTTCATAGAGTTCTCGGTCTCCCAAGTAGCATTCTTCTATCCCTGCGAGCCATAACCTTTCACTAAGCGGAACGCTTTTTTAACTCTTTCACTTCTCGTGATAGGATCGAATCGGTTCTTCTCTAACTCATATTAGCTTGAATTTCAATTTGATGGACTAATCACGTCGATGGATCGGATCTATAGCGTCAAGCATCAAACATGAAAGACATCGTGAACCTTTTCGAGTTGGGGGCAAAATCAAAGCGATATGCCCGACCGACTTTCGGATATCTCATATGGCCCAATGAACCTCGGGCTCAACTTGCCCTTATAGAATCGAGTATCTTTTTCCAAGCGATACCTTTTGAAACACTTTATCACCCACGATACTCGATATCCTTATGCTTCATATCCGCGTCGACCGCGATCGGGGTATCTTGGACTTTCACGGATTACTTTCACTTTCTTACATCTCAATCAAATCCCCGAAAATCTTGCTTTCAGGGCTCAATCAAAACAATGGTGTCGGCATTTCCCGTACAAGGCCTCGTGGGGTGCCATCTTAATACTTGATTGAAAATTGTTGTGGCGAATTCAATCAACGGCAAATCGTTCCCATGAACCACTAAACTCGAGGCGCCATCTCAACATATCCTCAAGTATCAATTATCCGCTTGGATTGACCATCGGTTTGGGGGTGAAAGGGGTCTTTGAAATGCAACTTGGTACCCGCTTCTTGCAACTTTTTCCAAAATGGGTAAATCTCGGATCTCTATCCAACCCGATGAAATAGGCACCTGTGTAATCTCCGGAACTACAATTTTTTGTCCATTGAAAAATCCGTGCGTCGGGGACAAAGTGGGACTTAGTCAATCTATCTACCACGACCCAAACCGCTCCCTCTTTTCGGACAATGGCGGTCGGATACAAAGTCCATTGTGACTCGATCCATTTCCACCGGGTTCGTGATTGGTAAGTAATCTTGGAGGCACTTGATGTTCCTTTCACTTGTTGACATATTAAACATCTCGAAACAAAGTGGAGATGTCCGTTTCCATGCCACCAAAACGGCGTTTCAAATCGTTGTACATCTTCTACTCGGTGGATTGCCATTCGGCTACAATGGCTTCTTAAATTCGAAATGAGTTTAATTCTTTGGAACCGAGCGCTTTTGAACCTCAAACAATCGTCATCATCGATTTAAAATTCCGAGTCCTTGTTGAACACATTTTGGGTTTTGGCCAACTCAAATTGACTTTGAGCTTCTGAATTTGATGTATCAATAATGGTTTGGCTTTCAATTCACTACTAACACCTTGGGATCGAGCAGACAAGTGCACATTCATCGCTCGTAAAGTGAATAATGATTTCGACTCAAGGCATCCGCAACCACATTCCCTTTCTGGGTGATAGTCATGACCACTCATAATCCTTTAACACAGCCAACGTCTTTTTGGATTTAAGTCTCTTTGGGTCATCAAATATTTGAGACTTTTGGATCCAAATACAAGCACCTCTCACCAAATAGGTAATGTAAATCTTTAAAGCGAATCGATGGCGGAATTCGAGATCATGGGTGGGATAATTTTTCTCATGTGGCTTTAATTGCCTCGATGCATAGGCCACAACTCGACCTTCTTATCAATACACAACCTAACCCAAGTAGGGCGTCACTATAGATGACAAACTCTTTTTGGGATTCGGGTTGCACTAAAGGGGCGGTCAAATAAGTTTTGGTTGATGAAACTTTTACATTTCTCCGTCCATTCGAACTTAACATCCTTTTGGGAAACCGTCATCGGTGGCTATCGTTGAAAACCACAAATCGGTAATAAAAGAAGCCCAAAAACTCGAACCTCGATATTTCAGGAGGCTTAATTAAGGTGAAATTTATTAATTACTGAATCCATCGGAATACCAATGACCCAATAAGCTAACCTCTTTAACGGAACTCACACTTCGAACTTAGCAAATAATTGCTTATCCCGTAAAATTTGCGGCACTAACCTCGGTTTACATGTTGGTCTCATTTCTTGAATAGACCAAGATGTCATCAATGAACACGACTACGAATCAATCCAAATATGGTGAAGATCCGATTCATTAAATCCATAAATCCGAGGGCATTAGTAAGCCCAAACGGCATCACTAGGAACTCATAGTGACCATATCTGTCAAGGCGGTCTTGGTTCGAATCTCATCGCAATTGATAATAGCCGATCTCAAATCTTTTTCGAGCAAAGGCCCCTTATTGTCGAACAAGTTCGTCTTTAGCGGATATTTGTTCTTTATCGTCGCTTTATTAAGGGCGATAGTGAAAACACCTCATGGTTCCATCCTTCTTTTCAAAAAACAACAGGCGCACCCGGCGAACAACTCGGGGGCAAAACCTCATCCAATTCTTCCCTAACCAACTCCTTTAATTTTTTTGCCATACGATGGAGTATCGAAATGGGTTACCGGTACCAATTCGATGCCAAATTATTTCCA
Source organism: Gossypium arboreum (assembly GCF_025698485.1). Taxonomy (NCBI): domain Eukaryota; kingdom Viridiplantae; phylum Streptophyta; class Magnoliopsida; order Malvales; family Malvaceae; genus Gossypium; species Gossypium arboreum. The sequence goes on from NW_026440593.1 coordinate 2,965, forward strand.
GGGTGGTAAACCCGGTTCTTTAGGAAAACATCGGGTATTAAAACCCGGGCCGTTCGGGTTTTTTCGTTCCTTGTCATCGAGCACGTCGCAAAATGCCCGCACCCTTTTCTTACATATTTTAGGGCCAACATTGCGATATTACGGGGCCCCCTTTAAGTCCGTAGACTCAACCCGAATTATCTGTTATTCGGCACCTCAAATCGATAGTCTTGCTTTTGCAATTTACAACGCATCGTGCATGTTCAACCAATCCAAACCAAGAATAACGTAATTCATCGAACGGCAAAAGCATCAAGTCGGGGAAAACAAGAACCTCGGAACACTGGGGACTTTTCTTGCACACTTTGTTGACAAACGTAATGACCCAAGGGTTTGACACGAATTACAAACTCGGTAGACTAATAAAAGTTTCCTTTGGATGCTAAGGTTTCACATATAAAAATGAGTAGAACCGGGGAATCAAAGCAATCACATTAGTATTGAAAAGAGTGAAATCTGGGTAATGACATCCGGAAGGCGCGTCCTCGGCTGGGTTGGCATAAGTCTAGCGAACACGAGCCTCGAATCGATGGTAGCATCTCAGATCCTCTCGGCCGACATTGCCCTATTTCTGGGTGGCCTACCTCAGCGATGGTAGCCCGGGTTTCCACTTTGACTTACATTTTGTTCAAGCATCCTCGGGCAATCCTTCAAAAGTGGTGGGATCCACCTTATAGAGGGGCGATCAAAAAACCCCCGAATGCCATTTGCCCAATGAGACCTCGCCCTCTCGGGATCATTTCCCCGGCGATCGAAGTGACTCGTGTGGGTCACGGTCGATCGCGTCCTCGTCTAAAAGCAAAGCGCCTCTAGATCGGCTCACATCATCTAAATCTCTTGATGCCTATTGAAGAGACTTTCCGAGACCTCTTGAATTCTCGGTTCCCATCACTTTTGTTTCTCCTTTCAAGCTCTTGCCTTACAACTCGCTCAACAAGTACTCGAACTCTTATTTAGAATGCCACGAACATCCTTATATCATCATTCAGCCCATCCTCGAAGCATTTAACATAATACGGGAAATCATTCAGCGCGTCTGGCTAAGCCTCACAAATTTTGTTTGTATTGGCGACATAGAACCTTGCTTAAATCGAAATTCCCCGCTTTTGTCGATGAATCTTTGATATACTTTTTGAACTCGGTTTGAAAGAATTCCCAAGTCACTTGCTCTCTAGGCACCACAAGTCGAGTACTCCACCAATAGTAGGCGGAATCGCGTAGCGGAGATGGTACACTTTAGGCACTCATCGGGTGTCAAGATAGCTCATCGAGCACGGGATAGTGTTGTCCCAAAATTCAGCTGCCGGCATCATCATCATCCGTAGCTTTAAATTCGTGGCCCCTGTTTTGAATCCTTCTTGGGGCTTACTTGATATTTGGTTTCGAGGTATTGAGTCTTGAGGGTTGCATGTTGGGGAATGGAGGTTTGGAGCTTGTTAGTTGAATGTATTGGTTAAACAATTCGTTCATCCACTATAAAAGGCCTAGCCTCATCATTGGTTCTTGGCCATAGGTTGAAGTCTGCCGTTGCCCCGGGGGGCGGCGCCCACTCTCCATCATATTCGCTCGGTTGGGATGGGATCCATTACTATAAACAAACAAAAGTCAAATTGTGAAATCACCCTATCGATTCATCATTTAATGGCATGTATAGCTAGACCCCAAACACATCACGGTGCGTCCTAGAATCGACTAAAGGTGGCTCGATACCAATAAAATTGTAACACCCAAGAGACCATTGGTTATGGGACATGAGGTTAAAAAAATCCACATGTTTAGCCCATCAATTTGAATTTCGGTCGGTGGAAAAGCGCATCCTTTGCCTTAAAATCATATCTCGAGTTTCAAAACTTCGGCTGTTTTGTAAATTTTCACAATTTAGACTCATATATCCATCCATGGATTTATTTCTAGAATTTTTGGTCGGCCAATTGGTATCAACCACTTCAATAGTTGAAATTGTTAGTCGATTGGCGAATGTTGCTCAAACATGTCGACTTTTCAATGCACATATAATCATACCTTATTCTTTGGGGGCGTCTAATTGAATTTATTACAGCAACCAACACTCACCTCCAAAAGCTTCTTGAAAATTAGGATATAACCCGTGCGAATGCCTTGGTCTTGAGGATAACGCCGCAATGCCTTGGTCTTAGCGGATGTAGCCACTACACAATTGCCTTGGTCTTAACGGAATAATTTCAACATAAATGTCTTGGGACTTAGCCAATATCATTCAATTGCTCATGCACATACATCAATAATCATTAGACATTCATGTTTCATTTTTATTACTAAGGCCAAACACAAATGTAATCACTAGCATAATCGCCGGGACTTAGCGGGTATCATTCAAATACTAACACACATAAATCAATAATCATTACATCCATATTTCATTTCAATAATTCAAGTGGGTCACTTCTTGGGGCTTACCCGGATGTTGTCGAGCGGCTTTTCGGCTATTCGATCCTTTTTCCTTCCCCTTGTCCAATTGTGGCCTCTAAGCTCTTGAGCTAATTCAAACAAATTTAATTTATTAAAACCTCATTATGCTAGCTTATGGGAATATGACAAGGAGTTTAAATGGTCATATGGCCACCTTTACGAATACACAATGGTCATGCACATTTTATATACTCAAGCAATTCAATACAATTCATTCAAGCATCAAGGAAAAGCTAAGGCCATCAATAGGCTACCTGGGAATATACATGTCCAATTTGAGGCCAATTTCACAATACCACAAAAACAATGCATTTTACTAGTTAATGTTTTACATATTGTGGCTCAATACTTATAATATAGCATCAACACTCATATGGCCGATTATACTTAGTCATACTTGCCCAAATAACAATAAATTCCAAGATTTCCACATCATATGTGTACTAGGAATATTTGCAATTTCACAAACTTTTCAACATTTTCTTCTTTAAACAAACATATTCATCACTTACTTCATAACCAAAACATCATGTGCAAGCATATATATACATATATGTGCATGGAAATTCAAGGTGTCCATAGCCATCAAAACACAAATTTTAACTAACATGCAAGAAGCATGAACCATGCTCATGAATGCATCATGGGAATACATCACAATCATGGCCTTTAAAATCATGGTTAAAAAAAAGAAAACTCAAAGTCTTACTCAAGATGGCAACAAAGAAATTTCAAGAGTAGAAATCCATCATTGCATGCATCATCCAAGCTTCACACTTAGCATGCAATGGCTTTATCACCATATTCACTTTGGGAATTTCATTCCCATGACATAACAAAGATTTGAACCATGGGCTAACAAGAACATCAATCTAGCAACCAAAAACATGCATGAATCTCATGGCACAACCTCAAACATACCTTACTCTTGATGCAAGTATAGCCAACCTCTTCCTAATCCTCTTCCAAACCAAGTATGAAGCAAAACTTCTTCCTTATCCTTAGTATTTTCCAAAGGAGAGTGAAAATAGATGAACAAAAATTTTTTCTTTCTTTGTTTTTGTTTCTCTCATGCCACAAGGAGGGAAGCATCCACACTCATTTTTTTTTTTCATTTCTTTACCCATGCTCTTATTTTATTATTTCTAACATCCACCACTAGCAAAACATTTTAAGACATGTTTTCTTTTGCCATCTTCATCACCATGGCCCCACTTCCTTCTCTTTGGGTAAATTGACATGCAAAACCATTCTTTGCATGCATATACTATTAGACCATTGAAGATTGGCCTATCACCTTTCAACAATGTTTCATATAAGTCCATCTAAATAAATTCACATAAAATGATCAAATTAATGCATGCAACTTTCACACATGCATTTGCTAACATCATAAACATAGAATATAACTTTTAATTACTTATAAGACTGGTTTAATGGTCACACCACTTCCACTAGGGTCAAATTAGGGATGTCACAATGTGACCCAAAAATATGACTTCTCAAGCCAAAATCATCCTACTAAACTTGGCGTCAGATTATTTCTCAGTGTAGAATGATTCCCAAGTGTTGGTATGCTCCACCTCATCTCTAGAATAGATCGGATTTCATCGATAAATACAACAACAAACTTATCCAAGTATGGCCAAAAATCTTGTTCACTAAATCCATAAACACATCGGGGCATTTGTTAAACGAAAGGCATGACGACAAGCTCGTAGTGAATACCCTCCAAAAGTAGTCTTCGCCATCTAACTCTTTAACTCTGGTTGATAGTAGCGAATCTCAAGTCTATCTTAGAAAACCATTTGCTCCTTTTAATTGATCAAACAAGTCGTCAATCTTGGGGCAGATATTTATTCTTGATTGTCATCTTATTTAGCTGGTAATCTATAACCTTATGGATCTATCTTTCTTTTCACAAAAAAGACACCCATGGTGAAAAGCTTGGTCTCACAAAGCCTTTATCGGTTAATTCTTGTAATTGTGACATTAGTTCCTTCAACTCGGTCGACCATTCGATATGGAGCAATCGAAATAGGTGTTGTCCCTTGCATTAGCTCATACCAAATTCAACTTTCTATTAGGGGTAACCGGGCAATTTTTTGGAAATACATCCCATATTCTCTACAATTGGTACTATCTCAACCTTCCTCGAACTCCTTAGCATTCATTATAACAACCAAATAAGCTTCAAACCTTTCCTCAAACAAGGGCGGACATTGAGGATATTACAATAGGTAAATTCTTGATTCATCGATTTAACCCAAAGTGTTTCACTATTTTCACATTTCAATTTAATAACCTTTTTCCTACAATTACTATAGCATCATGGAGTGTCAACAGTATACCCAAAATGACATCAAACTCATTGAAAGGTAACAACATCAAATCGATCGAAAATAGTGACCTATAACTATCAAGGACATTTCTTGCATATTTTATCGACTATCCATGCTTGCTTGGGGTTTGACACCTTAATCATAAACTCCATAGACTTTGGTATGTTCATGTTAGACACCAATTTCATGCCACACATACAAATGAGTGGAGCGGGATCAATCAAAGTAATAATAGTATTATCATAGAGAAAATGTCTTGGTGATCACATTAGGAAGATGCATCTTCATGTCGGCGTATGGTGTAGGTTTTAGTCAACTCAACCGATCTCCTTGTGGTGTCTCTTGTTACATTTTTTGGCCCAAATTCAAAATTTTACGTGGTCTTCCTTTAGAATTTGTGCCACTTGGCCTTGTACTTTGAAATTTTTCTTTTCGTTCATCTCAAGGCAATCCTTGATAAAATGGTCTTGAGAACCACAAAAAAGGAATCGTTCAATCTACACTTGCCAAAATTTCAACCACAATCTTTACTGGTGGGGAGACCTAATGTTACCCACTAGCCATATATTTGAGATTTAGAATCTGAATCTTGCTTCTTATGATCACTATCAGTGTCTGGTGACATATGAAGCGAATGCGCCCTCGATTTCTTGGGAGATGGAAATGACTTGCTTAAATGTCTCTTCCTTGCATCTCTAGTCTCCCCGGTTTTCTTTTCTCTTTAATCAATTCTTTAGCCTTACAAGGATTGATGAGCACCCAAAACTCCTTCAATTGAAGGACACCCGACAATTGGATATCCTCATTAAGTCCGTTTTCAAACCTTGAACATCATACCTCGGAGGACACACACTCCGAGCATACTTTCGTCGGACAAACTCCTTTTCATATTCGATGGGTCATGCGGCCTTGCTTCAAGTCGAAACTCCATAACTTTTGATCCATGAATCTCCATAATATATTTCTTAAATTCCTCTTGGAAGAATTCCTAGGTGACCCTCCGGGAGGTACCCAAACTAATGTTTTCCACCAATGGTATGAGTCCCTCCAAGGATATGGCACACTTTAAGTATTCTTTAAGAGTATAAGATAATTAGTCAAATACCACGATGGTATTCTCAAGCGAACTCTACCCTTTGGGATCATCATCCCGATTTCGAACTCCTTGGCTCCATGCGTTCGGCTCTTGTCCACTAGGGTCAGGTCTCCAAAATCCATACCTGCGGTTTCCTAGGGGAGTTGAGGATAGGTGGAGGTGGAGGGTTGAGCATTGGGTTCGCTGGACGAACTGTGTACCATTCATTCATCATGTGGTGAAATTCTTCGGCCCTTCTCCTCCTCCGACTAACCATAAGGTCGATTATCGATGGCACCACCCTTTTAGAGGGGGTACATTACTTTCACATCACTAGACTCGTGCACGCTAGGTTAGTCGAGAAACAAAACCATACCGTGTCCTGCCCATGTCCAAAAACCTTGACATTATGTTTCTAACGTCGGCATCCAATAAGGGCACGGCCAAACCCGTTGGAAAAGGTCGGTCCCTATCGGTTGAGACACACAATGTGTCTCTACCCTGTTTCTACCATGCATCTTGACTTGAAACTTTTACGTCGGGGACATCGGACAACAAGCCCATGTGGCTGGCGTGTTCACATCGCCTAAACACAACCCAATTTGTCTCCCGTGTGGACAATATAAGGCTATTTACAAAGCCCTATGCCACCCAAAACACAATTTAATACCAATCGCAAATCAAAATCGAACTTAATATGATTTATCAACCAACAATTTCATACCAATCAACATATCAAAATCGAACTTAATATGATTTATCAACCAACAACCATAGCTAAGACCTATATACATTTCATAAATTCAAAACCAACAATTTCACATTGAAAGACTATCTTGCATTCATATATTGGCTTACAATATTAGCCAATGTCATGGCCTTATACAAAATGAGTTAAATGCTAAAACAAGCCAACACCTTTGGCCCCAAAACAATGTGACACAAAAATAAAATCAAAAGTTCAAATACATGCCATAATCAAAGTGATAAACTAGCTATACCAAGTGCTTCAAGGATAGTGTGGTGGCTTCCGATGTGGGGCGATCCTCGAACTAGGGCAATATAAGAAAATGGAAAGGAAATAGGGTAAGCATGGGAGCTTAGTAAGTAATATATGTAAATAAGTGTAATTAGAAACACATTCATCAAAGGTGGTTTATCATACTTCGGATATATCATTTTAATCTCACTATCTTATTCTTCACCTATTCTATGCATACCTACATCTCATCACATACTATGGTCTTCATTGGAGTTTAGTATACATACTAATTAACAAAATAACTCAAATTCATTTCTCTATTGACATACCTCACTAAATATTGCCATTCTATTCATGAGTTACCTCTTGAACACTTAGAAATACCAATAAATACTTAGATAGTTTACTCCAAGCACTATACAAGTAGCCAAAGGTACCTCGTCTTTGTAAACTTGCATAATTGAGCTACTCCGGGCCTTTTTACCAAGTTAGTACCCAGACCTATAGCTCCATCATGTAATGCTCGCTCATTGAGCTACTCAGGTATGCACACAAAGTGATGCAGGACCCACATTACATATTTGCTTATCTCATGAACTAGACTCAACTCGGGAGTTGGACCACTCAATTTCTCATGACTTACCTTTTATATCCTATACTATTTTTGAGGTTCAACGGGATCTCGTATCTAACCGTTGTCACACTTGTTCATAACGTAGGTTACTTTACCTCGCATTATTTATACTTTTATGACATCGAGTAAAATTATGATACAAGTAAAATTAAAACATTTTAAAGTAGCTACAATGACATGTTATTTACATATGTACTTACCCGGTACAAAATGATGGGAACAAGCAATCCTCGTAAACTTTTTTTAACCACGATCAAGACCGAATCATGCTTCTCTTGATTTGCAAAGGTTTAAAGTTGTTGAAATTTTGAAGCTCAAAAACCCTCTAAGGGCTGAAAATTTGTTGGTAGGAGAAAAGAATGAAAAGATGAAGTTACTTTGTTTTTTTATTCAATTAAGCCACCAAACCACCTAAACTTTGACTTTTGACCAACTTTCCCTATTGGGGCCACCCTTTAAAATTGGCCTAATTGTCCTTTAAAGACCTTCCATTATGATTCATGACAAATTAACACCCTTGTTCAAAATGAGATTTTTGAACTTTATGCGATTTAGTCTTTTTTGCAATTAAGCCACAATCGCTAAAATAAGTTCGCCAAAATTTTCATGCACTTATATAATCATGTTATAACACATAAAATAATATCAAAAATATTTTCTCGACCTCGGGTGAGTGGTTCTGGCTTCTTTTTAGGCCCAAAATCGGATTAACATTTGCCTCCCTTAGCGATCCACAAACTTAGATCCACTTGACAAAATATGACACATTCAATTACATAAGCAAACACATTCATGGTTAAATTATGACTTGGCAATGTCAACATATGACCTATCAAATTATTATACTTTCATATGGCATCCCCACCAATTTCATACACTCATCATACATGCCATCCATCCCTTATTAACCATAAGCAATTATAACCACATTAAAGCATAAGCACATTTGCATGCAACATTAATAATTAGGATTACAAAAAAAATAATATGAGCCACCTCTCATGGCCATATACAAAATAATCATAATAGCATCTTGAGCCAAACATTGGCTAATCAATATGACACATAAAAAATGACCAAGTTCTATACATGCCATATCCAACATGATAAAAATCCCCAAATGTTCAATTGATAGTGTGATCGAGTCTCCGGGTTCAACAATCCCTGAGCTAGCTTGGCGAAACCATAAGAGATGGAAAAAAAGGGGTAAGCATAAAGCTTAGTAAGTCTACATGCAAATAAAAGGAAACTTAAACAAGCTTGAATCATTTATTTAACATAATGAACATAATCTTGCATTTTATCAAATTCTCCTAAACTCATTCTTTATATATATAACTACATGTTCTTACCATGAGCTCATCATTTTCAGGTCATTCACATGAGTTCGATGTACATTCATGTGCCCTTGCACATTATAACTTTTTCATGTTGATGCAATCATTACGATTACTTATAGAACTTCTTTGAACTCTTCGTTGAACACTCAAATACTATCGGATACATCATAAGTTTGCACCTAAGTGCCTTATATGTGGGAATGTTACTTCATATTTCAGATTAAATGTAACACCCCAAACCGAGACCATCGCGTTGGACACGAGGGGTTAACAAGCCAAGTTCACATGTTTTGCCCACCAATTTGACATTTCCAGTCAGGCTGGAAAACTGCGTCACTGTCGCCTTAAAATCATATCTCGAGTTTCAAAACTGGAAACTGGTTTCGTAAATTTTCCTGAATTTAGACTCATATATACATCCATGGATTTATTTCTAGGATTTTTGGTCGGGCCAATTGGTACAGTTTATTAGTTAAAGTCACCCATGTTACAGGGATCGACTGCTCTGACCTTCCGCGGTATAACTTGAATATCTCTCTGTACAGGGCTTTAATGCTGGTGTCGTTTGTTCCTAATGAAACTAGACTCAAAATGGAATCTGTACATATAAGGTATGTCTCCTAATTCTTTTTGTATAATTTATAGTAAATTTTAAAGTTGCGACAGGAACCCAGAAACTGTTCTGGCCCTGTCTCACAATAGCTTTAATATCTCTTAACATGTAACTCCTATGACCATTTCGTTTCTTCCATATGAAAATAGACTCATCAAGGTTCATTTACATAGCTTATTCACTATTTAATTCCATTCCTACAATTTTGGTGATTTTTCACATTCACGTCACTGCAGCTGGCAGCATCTGTTTTTAAGGTAGGTCTTACCTATTTGGTAGTCTCCATGAACCAACTAGTCTTGCCATACATAGGTTCATATATGATCATTTTAACCATGCCAATGGCTGATCATATGACCAACATTCCCATTTCAAGCCATAGCCACATCATGACACCAAATATATACATACAAACCACAATTATTCTAAGTTCATGTTTCCTTTTGAGCCATTTTGCATGGCGTACATACTTACATCACAACATATTTAACAAACAAGGGATAGTCCTATACATGCCATCTCAAGTTCAACCAAAATTTATACCAAAATGGAGCTTGATAGTGTGGATGACTTGACTTGATCCCAAATCCGATTGCTTGCGAAATCTAAGCGAGAGCCAAAGCAGGGGTAAGCATTTTTATGCTTAGTAAGTCTCAAGGAATATAATCAACTCTAATTACAGCAGTACATTCACATAACCAAATGCATCATTTCATTAATACACATTTTCTTCACACTTCATCATTATATAATTTCACAAAGTATCAATCAATTCAATAACTGAAGTTCATTAGTCGATTGGCGAATGTTGCTCAAACATGTCGACTTTCAATGCACATATATCGTACCTCATTCTTTGGGCTTTTGGTGTACTCATTGAATTTATTACAGCAACCAACACTCACCTCCAGCCCAAGATTCTTGAACATAACCGGATATAACCATGTGCACAAATGCCTTGGTCTTAGCGGATAGAATGTCTTCCGAATGCCTTGGTCTTAGCCGGATGTAGCCACTAGCACAATTGCCGGGTCTTAACGGATATAATTTCAACATAATTGTCTTGGTTTAGGGATATCATTCAATTTCCCATGAACACATAACAAATCATTGGACATACATAATTCATTTTTATTACTAAGGCTCAAGCGCAATTATAGTCACAAGCATATTCGCCGGGACTTAGCAGGGTAGAATTCAAATACTCATGCATACATAATCAATAATCAATACACATCCATACTTTATTTCACATAATTCAAGTAGGGTCACTTCTTGAGGACTTACCTGGATGTTGTCGAGCGGCTTTTTTATTCGATCACTTTCTCCTTCCCCTTGTCCAATTGTGGCCCTCTAGCTCTTGAGCTAATTCAAACAAATTCAATTTATTAAAACCTCATTGTGCTAGCTTATGGCGAATATGACAAGGAGTTTAAATGGTCATATGGCCACCCTTTAGCTTGAATACACAGGTCATGCCATTTTATACTACATCAAGCAATTCAATACAATTTATTGAGCATCAAAAATGCTAAGGCCTTCAATAGGCTACCCAAGGGAATATTCATGTACATGTTGAGGTCAATTTTGCATAATACCTCACAAAACAGCATGCAATTTACTAATTAATGCTTTGCACATTGTTTAAAAACTTATAATATAGCATCAAGCACTTATATGTGTGCTAGGGAATTTGCTTGCAATTTCACAAGCATTCTTCCACATCTTCTTCTTTAAACCAATTTATTCATCACTTAGTTCATAACAAAACATAATGTGCAATCATATATATGCATATAGGCGTGGCAATTTCAAGGTGTCCATAGCCATCCAAAACACAAATTTTAACTAACATGCAAGAAGCATGAATCATGCTCAAGAATGCATCATGGGAATATGACAATCATGCTCCTTTTCAACTTCAATCATGATAAAACAAAAAGCTCAAAATCTTACTCATGAGTAGACAATCCATCATTGCATGCATCATCATCAAGCTTCACACTTAGCATGCAATGGCTTTATCACCATAACAACTTTGGCCAAATGCCATTTCCATGGCATAACAAAGATTTGAGCCATGCTAACATGCATCAAATTAGCAACCAAAACATGCATGAAACTCCCAACACAACCTCATACATACCTTACTCTTGTTGCAAGTTTAGCCAAATTTCCTTCTAGATCTCTTCTAAACAAAGAAAATGAAGCAAAATCCTTCCTTCTTCCTTAGTATTTTCGGCCAAAGAAGAAAAATAGGTGAACAAAATTTTTTCTTTGCTTCTCTTTCACTCAGGAAAAAGGATGAGCAAATTTTTGATTTTTTGTTTCTCTTCCAATGCTTAATTTTTTTATCATTTATCACATCATGCATTAACAAAACATGTCATAACATGTCTTCCTTGCCCATATTCCCTTGTCATGGGGCCACTATACCATCCTTGGGAAATTTGACATCAAATCCCTTATTTTTGCATGCATGCTCAACTAGTCATCCACATTTCCCCATCATACTTTCAAAGTTTACTACTAGGTCCTTTCTAGTGAAATTCACATTTATAATTCTAAATTGAAACATCAAAATGTCATACACAATTTAACACATATCATAGGCATCAAATTAAATTTTAATTATTTTTATGCCTCGGTTTTGGTCCCAAACCACATTGACTAGGGTCAATTTTGGTCACAACTCTCCCCCTTAAGAAATTTTCGTCCCGAAAATCTTAGTAAATAGGTTTGGATATCGTTCTTTAATAGAGTTCTCGGTCTCCCAAGTAGCTTCTTCTATCCGTGCTTGAGCCATAACACTTTCACTAGCGGAACCCGCTTGTTTAACTCTTTCACTTCTTGTGATAAGATCAATCGGTTCTTCCTCATAACTCATATTAGCTTGAATTTCAATTTCGATGGACTAATCACGTCGATGGATCGGATCTATAACGTCGAAGCATCGAAATGTGAAAACATCGTGAACCTTTTGAGTTGGGGGCAAAATCAAGCGATATGCCCTTTGGCCCTTCGCTCGATATCTCATATGGTCCAATGAACCTGGGCTCAACTTGCCCACGGGAACACGAGTATCTTTTTAAAGCGTACCGAAAACACTTTATCACCCACGATACCGATATCCTTACGCTTTAGATCCGTCGACCGGCGATCGGAGGCTATCTTGACTTTCACGGATTACTTTCACTTTAATTCAGCATCCCTAATCAAATCCACCAAAATCTTGCTTTCAGGCTCGGTCAAAACAATGGCCGGCATTTACGGTCAAGGCCTCGTGGGTGCCATCTTAATACTTGATTGAAAATTTGTTGTTTGGCGAATTCAATCAGCGGCTGGTTCCCATAAACCACTAAACTCGAGGGCGCAACATCTTAACATATCCTCAAGTATCTGAATTATCCGCTCGGATTGACCATCGGTTTGGGGTGAAAAGTGGTGCTAAAATGCAACTTTGCCCAAAGCTTCTTGCAATTTCTTCCAAAATCGTGAGGTGAATCTCGGATCTCTATCCAAACCAATAGAAATAGGTACCCGTGTAATCTCTTAAAACATACAATTCATAGTTTATCAATGAAAATCCGTACATCGAGGGATAAAGTGAGCCGACTTAGTAAACGACCCAAATCCATCTTTCTTACTTCAGGCACTAAACCCGGATACAAAATCCATGTGACTCGTTCCCATTTCCATTCGGTATCATGATCTTGAAGTAAACAAAGCACTTGATGTTCCGCCTTTACCAAATAAACACAAACTAAATCGAAATGTCTGTTTCATACCATGCCACCAGCGGCGTCTCGGATCGTTGTACATTTTACTCCGGGTGAATTGACATTCGGCTACAATGAGCCGTTGAAATCGA